>NW_027672421.1:0-87358 GCF_964165515.1 Mesoplodon bidens
GAAGTAGATTGGAATCGCATTTTAAGCACAGGAAATGCAGTGCAATTTTGACATCGATACACTTGGCCAAAAATGGTGTATGTGTTTTCCCGCAATATATTTATCTAAACACTTATAAGCCCTTTTTGACCAGCCAAGCAAGTGGGCAATGCAAATCCTCACTACAAAGTAGTCTCATTTCCAACTGGTTAAAACAGAACATGCAAAAAAAAAATATTGTAAACACTAGAAAGGCAGCACAGCTGTGTGGAACAGGAAGTCTTGTGACAATGATGGGCGGGATGTAAATTGACAAGAGCCACTCTGGAGAAGTCCATGGTGTTTCCTAAAACATCTAAAAACAGAGCTACAGAGCCTAGGGTACTTCCACTCATGGGCTAATACATAGGGCAAACAGAAAATCAACAAGAAACAGACACACCACAGTTTAGGGCTGCTCTGTTTACAACAAAATCAACTTCAGTACACCTTAAATATCCAAGGACAGAAAAAAAAAATAGATAAAGAGGTTGTGTTACTTATATACTATGGAATATCCCTCAGCCATGGAATCAATGTCATAAAGCCAGTAGCAGCATAATGACTGGATTTAGGTACGTTGTTTCTAAGTGAAATATGAAACACAGAAAAAGAAACTTATCATAAGATATCACTTATGAAGGGTATGTAAACATGGATACACATGAGCTGAATTAGAAAACAGAACAGAGTCTCACGTTTAGAAAAAAAAATAACTCTTATATCTGCTTAAACGGAAAGGTGAGGTGGGGTGGTGCATAAAAACAGAGGTTGATATTAGCACAGGTACAATTCCATAAACCAAACGTGTAATAGACAAGACCTACTCCTTGCTCAGTGAACTGGACTCAACATCCCCTTTTCCCTGCAGAGGAATATATCTGACTAGTATGAATTTTCATTCCTATGTATTCAAATATGTCCATAAGGGAATCAAACGTGTATAGAGTGGCATAAACACGGTAGTGAACATCAGCTCAACCCCATTATAAAAATTAATTTAGATAACATTACACAAATACAACCAAATTCTTACAAAATTCATTCAGGGGCTCTGAAGCAACCTGGATTGACCACATCAACACCCACAGGTGGATGAGACATAACGCTGGACACTTGGGGCTGAGAGCATTGGTGAGGTTGTGAGCAAATGCAGACCATTTAAAGCAATAAAGCATGCAACCCATTCCATGGGTCCCAACACTCTAGATTCAAGGGAATCTTATTACGGCTACAAATGCATGGGACACCCAGAGGGTGGGACAACGTGTGTTCCGGACCGCTTTATAAAACCCTCCTTTTTCCTCTCCTTGTGCTCGGGTTTGCCATTCCAGTCACTTTACGATTCATCTCCCCTCTTGGAGAATCAGCACATTTAACCTCATGTTTCACACTGTTCACAAATTGTGTGCAGGATGAAAGGAACGAAGTGGAACCAATGAGAGATTTGCGGTGATCATTTGGATGGGCATACGGCAATCTAATTTCCCATCATGAAGAAGAGTTAACCGAAACCTCATTCTGCTGCCTCAGAACCCAGATAGGGCCTGAAGCAACCCTACGGGTCTGTGGCAAGCTCAGAAAAAAAGCGAGTTGAAAAATGGAGCTCAGGGTCTCAGGAATTCACCAACTTTCAGAGTTATAAGGGACAACTATCGTCCAAAAATCTGTTGGGGGAAGGAAACGAGGAGGACCAGAAATTGAGGCAGGACTGCAGGAAACATATTTGAAGAGGTAGATAGGAATCGCGTTTAAGCCCAGGAAATGTGGCACAACTTCGACAATGATGCACTTGTCCAAAAGGGCCTATGTGCCTTTTCCTCAATATATTCAAGAAAACACGCATAAGCACATTTTGGCCAATGAATCAAGTGGGCAATGCAAAGCCGGACGACCAATAATCTCAATTCCCACTGGTCACACAGAACATCCGAAAAAAAATGTAAAATCTAGAAATGCAGCACATCCGTGTGGAACAGTGACACTTGTTACGCTGATGGGAAGGACGTAAATTGCCAAGAGCCACTCTGCACAAGTCCATCGTGTTTCCTAAAACACTTGATAACTGAGCTACAGAGCTCAGGGTACTCCCACTCATGGGAGTGTACATTGGGAAAAACTGAAAATCAACAAGAAAAAACAACCCCAAAGTTTAGGGCTGCGTTGTTTACAAAAAAATCGACTTCAGTACACCTTAAATATGCCAGGAAAGACAAAAGTGGATAAAGAAGTTGTGGTACTTACGTACTACGGGATATCCCTCAGCCATGGAATCAATGTCATAAAGACAGTAGCAGCAAAAGGACTGGATTAAGGTACGATGATTCTAAGGGAAATAAGTAACACAGAAAAAGAAACTTCTCATAAGCTATCACTTATGAAGGGAATGTAAACATGGCTACACATGAGCTGAATTAGAAAACAGAACAGAGTCCCACATTTAGGGAAAAAAACCCTTATGCCTGCTCTAGGGGAAAGGTGAGGTGGCTTGATGCATAAAACCAGAGTTTGATATTAGCACAGGTAGCGTTCCATAAAACAAATGTGTAATAGACAAGACCTACTCCTTGCTCAGTGAACAGAACGCAACATCCCCTATTCCCTGCAGATTAATATATCTGACTAGAAAGAATCTTAATACCTATGTATTGCTATGTCTCCGTAAGGGAATCAAGAGTGTATAGAGTGGCATAAACACGGCAGTGAAAATCAGCTCAAGCCCATTATAAAAATAAATTTCAATCTACAACACAAAAAGAGCGAAATCCTTACGGAATTCGTTAAGGGGCTCTGATGCAATTGGGACTGACCACATCTACACCCACAGCTGGATGAGACATAAGGCTGGACACATGGGGCTGAGAGGATTGGTGAGGTTTTGTGAGCAAATGCAGACCATTTAAAGCAATAATGCGTGCAACCCATTCCTTGGGTCTCAACTCTCTGGGGTCCAGGGAATCTTATTGCAGCTGAAACATGCATGAGAAACACAGAGGATGGGACAATGTGTGATCTGGACAGGTTTCTAAAATACACCTCCTTTATCATCTCCTTGTGCTCAGGTTCACCATTCCAGCCACTTTACTATAAATCTCCCCGCCTAGAGAGTCAGTGCCTTTAACCTCCTGTTTCACACAGTTTGCAATTTGTGCAGAGCTTAAAAGGAAATAGGGGGAACCAATGAGAGACATGCTGTAAGCATTTGGATGGGCACGCACCACTCTAATTTCCCATCATGAATTATATTAAACCAAATGCTCAGCGTGATGCACCAGAACACAGATATGACTTGACGCAATCTTGCGGGTTTGTGGCCAGCTCACAAAAAAAGTGAGTTGAAAAACTGAGCTCAAGTTCTCTAGAATACACAAACCTGCAGAGTTATAATGGACAACTATCGTCCAAAATCTGTTGAAGGAGGGAAACAATGAGGACGTTAATTCGACGCAGGATTTCAGGAAACATATTTCAAGAAGTAGATTGGAATCGCATTTTAAGCACAGGAAATGCAGTGCAATTTTGACATCGATACACTTGGCCAAAAATGGTGTATGTGTTTTCCCGCAATATATTTATCTAAACACGTATAAGCCCTTTTTGCCCAGCCAAGCAAGTGGGCAATGCAAATCCTCACTACAAAGTAGTCTCATTTCCAACTGGTTAAACAGAACATGCAAAAAAAATATTGTAAACACTAGAAAGGCAGCACAGCTGTGTGGAACAGGAAGTCTTGTGACAATGATGGGCGGGATGTAAATTGACAAGAGCCACTCTGGAGAAGTCCATGGTGTTTCCTAAAACATCTAAAAACAGAGCTACAGAGCCTAGGGTACATCCACTCATGGGCTAATACATAGGGCAAACAGAAAATCAACAAGAAACAGACACACCAAAGTTTAGGGCTGCTCTGTTTACAACAAAATCAACTTCAGTACACCTTAAATGTCCAAGGACAGAAAAAAAAATAGATAAAGAAGTTGTGGTACTTACATACTATGGAATATCCCTCAGCCATGGCATCAATGTCATAAAGCCAGTAGCAGCATAATGACTGGATTTAGGTACGTTGTTTCTAAGTGAAATATGAAACACAGAAAAAGAAACTTATCATAAGATATCACTTATGAAGGGTATGTAAACATGGATACACATGAGCTGAATTAGAAAACAGAACAGAGTCTCACGTTTAGAAAAAAAAATAACTCTTATATCTGCTTAAACGGAAAGGTGAGGTGGGGTGGTGCATAAAAACAGAGGTTGATATTAGCACAGGTACAATTCCATAAACCAAACGTGTAATAGACAAGACCTACTCCTTGCTCAGTGAACTGGACTCAACATCCCCTTTTCCCTGCAGAGGAATATATCTGACTAGTATGAATTTTCATTCCTATGTATTCAAATATGTCCATAAGGGAATCAAACGTGTATAGAGTGGCATAAACACGGTAGTGAACATCAGCTCAACCCCATTATAAAAATTAATTTAGATAACATTACACAAATACAACCAAATTCTTACAAAATTCATTCAGGGGCTCTGAAGCAACCTGGATTGACCACATCAACACCCACAGGTGGATGAGACATAACGCTGGACACTTGGGGCTGAGAGCATTGGTGAGGTTGTGAGCAAATGCAGACCATTTAAAGCAATAAAGCATGCAACCCATTCCATGGGTCCCAACACTCTAGATTCAAGGGAATCTTATTACGGCTACAAATGCATGGGACACCCAGAGGGTGGGACAACGTGTGTTCCGGACCGCTTTATAAAACCCTCCTTTTTCCTCTCCTTGTGCTCGGGTTTGCCATTCCAGTCACTTTACGATTCATCTCCCCTCTTGGAGAATCAGCACATTTAACCTCATGTTTCACACTGTTCACAAATTGTGTGCAGGATGAAAGGAACGAAGTGGAACCAATGAGAGATTTGCGGTGATCATTTGGATGGGCATACGGCAATCTAATTTCCCATCATGAAGAAGAGTTAACCGAAACCTCATTCTGCTGCCTCAGAACCCAGATAGGGCCTGAAGCAACCCTACGGGTCTGTGGCAAGCTCAGAAAAAAAGCGAGTTGAAAAATGGAGCTCAGGGTCTCAGGAATTCACCAACTTTCAGAGTTATAAGGGACAACTATCGTCCAAAAATCTGTTGGGGGAAGGAAACGAGGAGGACCAGAAATTGAGGCAGGACTGCAGGAAACATATTTGAAGAGGTAGATAGGAATCGCGTTTAAGCCCAGGAAATGTGGCACAACTTCGACAATGATGCACTTGTCCAAAAGGGCCTATGTGCCTTTTCCTCAATATATTCAAGAAAACACGCATAAGCACATTTTGGCCAATGAATCAAGTGGGCAATGCAAAGCCGGACGACCAATAATCTCAATTCCCACTGGTCACACAGAACATCCGAAAAAAAATGTAAAATCTAGAAATGCAGCACATCCGTGTGGAACAGTGACACTTGTTACGCTGATGGGAAGGACGTAAATTGCCAAGAGCCACTCTGCACAAGTCCATCGTGTTTCCTAAAACACTTGATAACTGAGCTACAGAGCTCAGGGTACTCCCACTCATGGGAGTGTACATTGGGAAAAACTGAAAATCAACAAGAAAAAACAACCCCAAAGTTTAGGGCTGCGTTGTTTACAAAAAAATCGACTTCAGTACACCTTAAATATGCCAGGAAAGACAAAAGTGGATAAAGAAGTTGTGGTACTTACGTACTACGGGATATCCCTCAGCCATGGAATCAATGTCATAAAGACAGTAGCAGCAAAAGGACTGGATTAAGGTACGATGATTCTAAGGGAAATAAGTAACACAGAAAAAGAAACTTCTCATAAGCTATCACTTATGAAGGGAATGTAAACATGGCTACACATGAGCTGAATTAGAAAACAGAACAGAGTCCCACATTTAGGGAAAAAAACCCTTATGCCTGCTCTAGGGGAAAGGTGAGGTGGCTTGATGCATAAAACCAGAGTTTGATATTAGCACAGGTAGCGTTCCATAAAACAAATGTGTAATAGACAAGACCTACTCCTTGCTCAGTGAACAGAACGCAACATCCCCTATTCCCTGCAGATTAATATATCTGACTAGAAAGAATCTTAATACCTATGTATTGCTATGTCTCCGTAAGGGAATCAAGAGTGTATAGAGTGGCATAAACACGGCAGTGAAAATCAGCTCAAGCCCATTATAAAAATAAATTTCAATCTACAACACAAAAAGAGCGAAATCCTTACGGAATTCGTTAAGGGGCTCTGATGCAATTGGGACTGACCACATCTACACCCACAGCTGGATGAGACATAAGGCTGGACACATGGGGCTGAGAGGATTGGTGAGGTTTTGTGAGCAAATGCAGACCATTTAAAGCAATAATGCGTGCAACCCATTCCTTGGGTCTCAACTCTCTGGGGTCCAGGGAATCTTATTGCAGCTGAAACATGCATGAGAAACACAGAGGATGGGACAATGTGTGATCTGGACAGGTTTCTAAAATACACCTCCTTTATCATCTCCTTGTGCTCAGGTTCACCATTCCAGCCACTTTACTATAAATCTCCCCGCCTAGAGAGTCAGTGCCTTTAACCTCCTGTTTCACACAGTTTGCAATTTGTGCAGAGCTTAAAAGGAAATAGGGGGAACCAATGAGAGACATGCTGTAAGCATTTGGATGGGCACGCACCACTCTAATTTCCCATCATGAATTATATTAAACCAAATGCTCAGCGTGATGCACCAGAACACAGATATGACTTGACGCAATCTTGCGGGTTTGTGGCCAGCTCACAAAAAAAGTGAGTTGAAAAACTGAGCTCAAGTTCTCTAGAATACACAAACCTGCAGAGTTATAATGGACAACTATCGTCCAAAATCTGTTGAAGGAGGGAAACAATGAGGACGTTAATTCGACGCAGGATTTCAGGAAACATATTTCAAGAAGTAGATTGGAATCGCATTTTAAGCACAGGAAATGCAGTGCAATTTTGACATCGATACACTTGGCCAAAAATGGTGTATGTGTTTTCCCGCAATATATTTATCTAAACACGTATAAGCCCTTTTTGCCCAGCCAAGCAAGTGGGCAATGCAAATCCTCACTACAAAGTAGTCTCATTTCCAACTGGTTAAACAGAACATGCAAAAAAAATATTGTAAACACTAGAAAGGCAGCACAGCTGTGGTGAACAGGAAGTCTTGTGACAATGATGGGCGGGATGTAAATTGACAAGAGCCACTCTGGAGAAGTCCATGGTGTTTCCTAAAACATCTAAAAACAGAGCTACAGAGCCTAGGGTACATCCACTCATGGGCTAATACATAGGGCAAACAGAAAATCAACAAGAAACAGACACACCAAAGTTTAGGGCTGCTCTGTTTACAACAAAATCAACTTCAGTACACCTTAAATGTCCAAGGACAGAAAAAAAAATAGATAAAGAAGTTGTGGTACTTACATACTATGGAATATCCCTCAGCCATGGCATCAATGTCATAAAGCCAGTAGCAGCATAATGACTGGATTTAGGTACGTTGTTTCTAAGTGAAATATGAAACACAGAAAAAGAAACTTATCATAAGATATCACTTATGAAGGGTATGTAAACATGGATACACATGAGCTGAATTAGAAAACAGAACAGAGTCTCACGTTTAGAAAAAAAAATAACTCTTATATCTGCTTAAACGGAAAGGTGAGGTGGGGTGGTGCATAAAAACAGAGGTTGATATTAGCACAGGTACAATTCCATAAACCAAACGTGTAATAGACAAGACCTACTCCTTGCTCAGTGAACTGGACTCAACATCCCCTTTTCCCTGCAGAGGAATATATCTGACTAGTATGAATTTTCATTCCTATGTATTCAAATATGTCCATAAGGGAATCAAACGTGTATAGAGTGGCATAAACACGGTAGTGAACATCAGCTCAACCCCATTATAAAAATTAATTTAGATAACATTACACAAATACAACCAAATTCTTACAAAATTCATTCAGGGGCTCTGAAGCAACCTGGATTGACCACATCAACACCCACAGGTGGATGAGACATAACGCTGGACACTTGGGGCTGAGAGCATTGGTGAGGTTGTGAGCAAATGCAGACCATTTAAAGCAATAAAGCATGCAACCCATTCCATGGGTCCCAACACTCTAGATTCAAGGGAATCTTATTACGGCTACAAATGCATGGGACACCCAGAGGGTGGGACAACGTGTGTTCCGGACCGCTTTATAAAACCCTCCTTTTTCCTCTCCTTGTGCTCGGGTTTGCCATTCCAGTCACTTTACGATTCATCTCCCCTCTTGGAGAATCAGCACATTTAACCTCATGTTTCACACTGTTCACAAATTGTGTGCAGGATGAAAGGAACGAAGTGGAACCAATGAGAGATTTGCGGTGATCATTTGGATGGGCATACGGCAATCTAATTTCCCATCATGAAGAAGAGTTAACCGAAACCTCATTCTGCTGCCTCAGAACCCAGATAGGGCCTGAAGCAACCCTACGGGTCTGTGGCAAGCTCAGAAAAAAAGCGAGTTGAAAAATGGAGCTCAGGGTCTCAGGAATTCAACAACTTTCAGAGTTATAAGGGACAACTATCGTCCAAAAATCTGTTGGGGGAAGGAAACGAGGAGGACCAGAAATTGAGGCAGGACTGCAGGAAACATATTTGAAGAGGTAGATAGGAATCGCGTTTAAGCCCAGGAAATGTGGCACAACTTCGACAATGATGCACTTGTCCAAAAGGGCCTATGTGCCTTTTCCTCAATATATTCAAGAAAACACGCATAAGCACATTTTGGCCAATGAATCAAGTGGGCAATGCAAAGCCGGACGACCAATAATCTCAATTCCCACTGGTCACACAGAACATCCGAAAAAAAATGTAAAATCTAGAAATGCAGCACATCCGTGTGGAACAGTGACACTTGTTACGCTGATGGGAAGGACGTAAATTGCCAAGAGCCACTCTGCACAAGTCCATCGTGTTTCCTAAAACACTTGATAACTGAGCTACAGAGCTCAGGGTACTCCCACTCATGGGAGTGTACATTGGGAAAAACTGAAAATCAACAAGAAAAAACAACCCCAAAGTTTAGGGCTGCGTTGTTTACAAAAAAATCGACTTCAGTACACCTTAAATATGCCAGGAAAGACAAAAGTGGATAAAGAAGTTGTGGTACTTACGTACTACGGGATATCCCTCAGCCATGGAATCAATGTCATAAAGACAGTAGCAGCAAAAGGACTGGATTAAGGTACGATGATTCTAAGGGAAATAAGTAACACAGAAAAAGAAACTTCTCATAAGCTATCACTTATGAAGGGAATGTAAACATGGCTACACATGAGCTGAATTAGAAAACAGAACAGAGTCCCACATTTAGGGAAAAAAACCCTTATGCCTGCTCTAGGGGAAAGGTGAGGTGGCTTGATGCATAAAACCAGAGTTTGATATTAGCACAGGTAGCGTTCCATAAAACAAATGTGTAATAGACAAGACCTACTCCTTGCTCAGTGAACAGAACGCAACATCCCCTATTCCCTGCAGATTAATATATCTGACTAGAAAGAATCTTAATACCTATGTATTGCTATGTCTCCGTAAGGGAATCAAGAGTGTATAGAGTGGCATAAACACGGCAGTGAAAATCAGCTCAAGCCCATTATAAAAATAAATTTCAATCTACAACACAAAAAGAGCGAAATCCTTACGGAATTCGTTAAGGGGCTCTGATGCAATTGGGACTGACCACATCTACACCCACAGCTGGATGAGACATAAGGCTGGACACATGGGGCTGAGAGGATTGGTGAGGTTTTGTGAGCAAATGCAGACCATTTAAAGCAATAATGCGTGCAACCCATTCCTTGGGTCTCAACTCTCTGGGGTCCAGGGAATCTTATTGCAGCTGAAACATGCATGAGAAACACAGAGGATGGGACAATGTGTGATCTGGACAGGTTTCTAAAATACACCTCCTTTATCATCTCCTTGTGCTCAGGTTCACCATTCCAGCCACTTTACTATAAATCTCCCCGCCTAGAGAGTCAGTGCCTTTAACCTCCTGTTTCACACAGTTTGCAATTTGTGCAGAGCTTAAAAGGAAATAGGGGGAACCAATGAGAGACATGCTGTAAGCATTTGGATGGGCACGCACCACTCTAATTTCCCATCATGAATTATATTAAACCAAATGCTCAGCGTGATGCACCAGAACACAGATATGACTTGACGCAATCTTGCGGGTTTGTGGCCAGCTCACAAAAAAAGTGAGTTGAAAAACTGAGCTCAAGTTCTCTAGAATACACAAACCTGCAGAGTTATAATGGACAACTATCGTCCAAAATCTGTTGAAGGAGGGAAACAATGAGGACGTTAATTCGACGCAGGATTTCAGGAAACATATTTCAAGAAGTAGATTGGAATCGCATTTTAAGCACAGGAAATGCAGTGCAATTTTGACATCGATACACTTGGCCAAAAATGGTGTATGTGTTTTCCCGCAATATATTTATCTAAACACGTATAAGCCCTTTTTGCCCAGCCAAGCAAGTGGGCAATGCAAATCCTCACTACAAAGTAGTCTCATTTCCAACTGGTTAAACAGAACATGCAAAAAAAATATTGTAAACACTAGAAAGGCAGCACAGCTGTGTGGAACAGGAAGTCTTGTGACAATGATGGGCGGGATGTAAATTGACAAGAGCCACTCTGGAGAAGTCCATGGTGTTTCCTAAAACATCTAAAAACAGAGCTACAGAGCCTAGGGTACATCCACTCATGGGCTAATACATAGGGCAAACAGAAAATCAACAAGAAACAGACACACCAAAGTTTAGGGCTGCTCTGTTTACAACAAAATCAACTTCAGTACACCTTAAATGTCCAAGGACAGAAAAAAAAATAGATAAAGAAGTTGTGGTACTTACATACTATGGAATATCCCTCAGCCATGGCATCAATGTCATAAAGCCAGTAGCAGCATAATGACTGGATTTAGGTACGTTGTTTCTAAGTGAAATATGAAACACAGAAAAAGAAACTTATCATAAGATATCACTTATGAAGGGTATGTAAACATGGATACACATGAGCTGAATTAGAAAACAGAACAGAGTCTCACGTTTAGAAAAAAAAATAACTCTTATATCTGCTTAAACGGAAAGGTGAGGTGGGGTGGTGCATAAAAACAGAGGTTGATATTAGCACAGGTACAATTCCATAAACCAAACGTGTAATAGACAAGACCTACTCCTTGCTCAGTGAACTGGACTCAACATCCCCTTTTCCCTGCAGAGGAATATATCTGACTAGTATGAATTTTCATTCCTATGTATTCAAATATGTCCATAAGGGAATCAAACGTGTATAGAGTGGCATAAACACGGTAGTGAACATCAGCTCAACCCCATTATAAAAATTAATTTAGATAACATTACACAAATACAACCAAATTCTTACAAAATTCATTCAGGGGCTCTGAAGCAACCTGGATTGACCACATCAACACCCACAGGTGGATGAGACATAACGCTGGACACTTGGGGCTGAGAGCATTGGTGAGGTTGTGAGCAAATGCAGACCATTTAAAGCAATAAAGCATGCAACCCATTCCATGGGTCCCAACACTCTAGATTCAAGGGAATCTTATTACGGCTACAAATGCATGGGACACCCAGAGGGTGGGACAACGTGTGTTCCGGACCGCTTTATAAAACCCTCCTTTTTCCTCTCCTTGTGCTCGGGTTTGCCATTCCAGTCACTTTACGATTCATCTCCCCTCTTGGAGAATCAGCACATTTAACCTCATGTTTCACACTGTTCACAAATTGTGTGCAGGATGAAAGGAACGAAGTGGAACCAATGAGAGATTTGCGGTGATCATTTGGATGGGCATACGGCAATCTAATTTCCCATCATGAAGAAGAGTTAACCGAAACCTCATTCTGCTGCCTCAGAACCCAGATAGGGCCTGAAGCAACCCTACGGGTCTGTGGCAAGCTCAGAAAAAAAGCGAGTTGAAAAATGGAGCTCAGGGTCTCAGGAATTCAACAACTTTCAGAGTTATAAGGGACAACTATCGTCCAAAAATCTGTTGGGGGAAGGAAACGAGGAGGACCAGAAATTGAGGCAGGACTGCAGGAAACATATTTGAAGAGGTAGATAGGAATCGCGTTTAAGCCCAGGAAATGTGGCACAACTTCGACAATGATGCACTTGTCCAAAAGGGCCTATGTGCCTTTTCCTCAATATATTCAAGAAAACACGCATAAGCACATTTTGGCCAATGAATCAAGTGGGCAATGCAAAGCCGGACGACCAATAATCTCAATTCCCACTGGTCACACAGAACATCCGAAAAAAAATGTAAAATCTAGAAATGCAGCACATCCGTGTGGAACAGTGACACTTGTTACGCTGATGGGAAGGACGTAAATTGCCAAGAGCCACTCTGCACAAGTCCATCGTGTTTCCTAAAACACTTGATAACTGAGCTACAGAGCTCAGGGTACTCCCACTCATGGGAGTGTACATTGGGAAAAACTGAAAATCAACAAGAAAAAACAACCCCAAAGTTTAGGGCTGCGTTGTTTACAAAAAAATCGACTTCAGTACACCTTAAATATGCCAGGAAAGACAAAAGTGGATAAAGAAGTTGTGGTACTTACGTACTACGGGATATCCCTCAGCCATGGAATCAATGTCATAAAGACAGTAGCAGCAAAAGGACTGGATTAAGGTACGATGATTCTAAGGGAAATAAGTAACACAGAAAAAGAAACTTCTCATAAGCTATCACTTATGAAGGGAATGTAAACATGGCTACACATGAGCTGAATTAGAAAACAGAACAGAGTCCCACATTTAGGGAAAAAAAACCCTTATGCCTGCTCTAGGGGAAAGGTGAGGTGGCTTGATGCATAAAACCAGAGTTTGATATTAGCACAGGTAGCGTTCCATAAAACAAATGTGTAATAGACAAGACCTACTCCTTGCTCAGTGAACAGAACGCAACATCCCCTATTCCCTGCAGATTAATATATCTGACTAGAAAGAATCTTAATACCTATGTATTGCTATGTCTCCGTAAGGGAATCAAGAGTGTATAGAGTGGCATAAACACGGCAGTGAAAATCAGCTCAAGCCCATTATAAAAATAAATTTCAATCTACAACACAAAAAGAGCGAAATCCTTACGGAATTCGTTAAGGGGCTCTGATGCAATTGGGACTGACCACATCTACACCCACAGCTGGATGAGACATAAGGCTGGACACATGGGGCTGAGAGGATTGGTGAGGTTTTGTGAGCAAATGCAGACCATTTAAAGCAATAATGCGTGCAACCCATTCCTTGGGTCTCAACTCTCTGGGGTCCAGGGAATCTTATTGCAGCTGAAACATGCATGAGAAACACAGAGGATGGGACAATGTGTGATCTGGACAGGTTTCTAAAATACACCTCCTTTATCATCTCCTTGTGCTCAGGTTCACCATTCCAGCCACTTTACTATAAATCTCCCCGCCTAGAGAGTCAGTGCCTTTAACCTCCTGTTTCACACAGTTTGCAATTTGTGCAGAGCTTAAAAGGAAATAGGGGGAACCAATGAGAGACATGCTGTAAGCATTTGGATGGGCACGCACCACTCTAATTTCCCATCATGAATTATATTAAACCAAATGCTCAGCGTGATGCACCAGAACACAGATATGACTTGACGCAATCTTGCGGGTTTGTGGCCAGCTCACAAAAAAAGTGAGTTGAAAAACTGAGCTCAAGTTCTCTAGAATACACAAACCTGCAGAGTTATAATGGACAACTATCGTCCAAAATCTGTTGAAGGAGGGAAACAATGAGGACGTTAATTCGACGCAGGATTTCAGGAAACATATTTCAAGAAGTAGATTGGAATCGCATTTTAAGCACAGGAAATGCAGTGCAATTTTGACATCGATACACTTGGCCAAAAATGGTGTATGTGTTTTCCCGCAATATATTTATCTAAACACGTATAAGCCCTTTTTGCCCAGCCAAGCAAGTGGGCAATGCAAATCCTCACTACAAAGTAGTCTCATTTCCAACTGGTTAAACAGAACATGCAAAAAAAATATTGTAAACACTAGAAAGGCAGCACAGCTGTGTGGAACAGGAAGTCTTGTGACAATGATGGGCGGGATGTAAATTGACAAGAGCCACTCTGGAGAAGTCCATGGTGTTTCCTAAAACATCTAAAAACAGAGCTACAGAGCCTAGGGTACATCCACTCATGGGCTAATACATAGGGCAAACAGAAAATCAACAAGAAACAGACACACCACAGTTTAGGGCTGCTCTGTTTACAACAAAATCAACTTCAGTACACCTTAAATGTCCAAGGACAGAAAAAAAAATAGATAAAGAAGTTGTGGTACTTACATACTATGGAATATCCCTCAGCCATGGCATCAATGTCATAAAGCCAGTAGCAGCATAATGACTGGATTTAGGTACGTTGTTTCTAAGTGAAATATGAAACACAGAAAAAGAAACTTATCATAAGATATCACTTATGAAGGGTATGTAAACATGGATACACATGAGCTGAATTAGAAAACAGAACAGAGTCTCACGTTTAGAAAAAAAAATAACTCTTATATCTGCTTAAACGGAAAGGTGAGGTGGGGTGGTGCATAAAAACAGAGGTTGATATTAGCACAGGTACAATTCCATAAACCAAACGTGTAATAGACAAGACCTACTCCTTGCTCAGTGAACTGGACTCAACATCCCCTTTTCCCTGCAGAGGAATATATCTGACTAGTATGAATTTTCATTCCTATGTATTCAAATATGTCCATAAGGGAATCAAACGTGTATAGAGTGGCATAAACACGGTAGTGAACATCAGCTCAACCCCATTATAAAAATTAATTTAGATAACATTACACAAATACAACCAAATTCTTACAAAATTCATTCAGGGGCTCTGAAGCAACCTGGATTGACCACATCAACACCCACAGGTGGATGAGACATAACGCTGGACACTTGGGGCTGAGAGCATTGGTGAGGTTGTGAGCAAATGCAGACCATTTAAAGCAATAAAGCATGCAACCCATTCCATGGGTCCCAACACTCTAGATTCAAGGGAATCTTATTACGGCTACAAATGCATGGGACACCCAGAGGGTGGGACAACGTGTGTTCCGGACCGCTTTATAAAACCCTCCTTTTTCCTCTCCTTGTGCTCGGGTTTGCCATTCCAGTCACTTTACGATTCATCTCCCCTCTTGGAGAATCAGCACATTTAACCTCATGTTTCACACTGTTCACAAATTGTGTGCAGGATGAAAGGAACGAAGTGGAACCAATGAGAGATTTGCGGTGATCATTTGGATGGGCATACGGCAATCTAATTTCCCATCATGAAGAAGAGTTAACCGAAACCTCATTCTGCTGCCTCAGAACCCAGATAGGGCCTGAAGCAACCCTACGGGTCTGTGGCAAGCTCAGAAAAAAAGCGAGTTGAAAAATGGAGCTCAGGGTCTCAGGAATTCAACAACTTTCAGAGTTATAAGGGACAACTATCGTCCAAAAATCTGTTGGGGGAAGGAAACGAGGAGGACCAGAAATTGAGGCAGGACTGCAGGAAACATATTTGAAGAGGTAGATAGGAATCGCGTTTAAGCCCAGGAAATGTGGCACAACTTCGACAATGATGCACTTGTCCAAAAGGGCCTATGTGCCTTTTCCTCAATATATTCAAGAAAACACGCATAAGCACATTTTGGCCAATGAATCAAGTGGGCAATGCAAAGCCGGACGACCAATAATCTCAATTCCCACTGGTCACACAGAACATCCGAAAAAAAATGTAAAATCTAGAAATGCAGCACATCCGTGTGGAACAGTGACACTTGTTACGCTGATGGGAAGGACGTAAATTGCCAAGAGCCACTCTGCACAAGTCCATCGTGTTTCCTAAAACACTTGATAACTGAGCTACAGAGCTCAGGGTACTCCCACTCATGGGAGTGTACATTGGGAAAAACTGAAAATCAACAAGAAAAAACAACCCCAAAGTTTAGGGCTGCGTTGTTTACAAAAAAATCGACTTCAGTACACCTTAAATATGCCAGGAAAGACAAAAGTGGATAAAGAAGTTGTGGTACTTACGTACTACGGGATATCCCTCAGCCATGGAATCAATGTCATAAAGACAGTAGCAGCAAAAGGACTGGATTAAGGTACGATGATTCTAAGGGAAATAAGTAACACAGAAAAAGAAACTTCTCATAAGCTATCACTTATGAAGGGAATGTAAACATGGCTACACATGAGCTGAATTAGAAAACAGAACAGAGTCCCACATTTAGGGAAAAAAAACCCTTATGCCTGCTCTAGGGGAAAGGTGAGGTGGCTTGATGCATAAAACCAGAGTTTGATATTAGCACAGGTAGCGTTCCATAAAACAAATGTGTAATAGACAAGACCTACTCCTTGCTCAGTGAACAGAACGCAACATCCCCTATTCCCTGCAGATTAATATATCTGACTAGAAAGAATCTTAATACCTATGTATTGCTATGTCTCCGTAAGGGAATCAAGAGTGTATAGAGTGGCATAAACACGGCAGTGAAAATCAGCTCAAGCCCATTATAAAAATAAATTTCAATCTACAACACAAAAAGAGCGAAATCCTTACGGAATTCGTTAAGGGGCTCTGATGCAATTGGGACTGACCACATCTACACCCACAGCTGGATGAGACATAAGGCTGGACACATGGGGCTGAGAGGATTGGTGAGGTTTTGTGAGCAAATGCAGACCATTTAAAGCAATAATGCGTGCAACCCATTCCTTGGGTCTCAACTCTCTGGGGTCCAGGGAATCTTATTGCAGCTGAAACATGCATGAGAAACCCAGAGGATGGGACAATGTGTGATCTGGACAGGTTTCTAAAATACACCTCCTTTATCATCTCCTTGTGCTCAGGTTCACCATTCCAGCCACTTTACTATAAATCTCCCCGCCTAGAGAGTCAGTGCCTTTAACATCCTGTTTCACACAGTTTGCAATTTGTGCAGAGCTTAAAAGGAAATAGGGGGAACCAATGAGAGACATGCTGTAAACATTTGGATGGGCACGCACCACTCTAATTTCCCATCATGAATTATATTAAACCAAACGCTCAGTGTGCTGCACCAGAACACAGATATGACTTGTTGCAATCTTGCGGGTTTGTGGCCAGCTCACAAAAAAAGTGAGTTGAAAAACTGAGCTCAAGTTCTCTAGAATTCACAAACCTGCAGAGTTATAATGGACAACTATCGTCCACAATCTGTTGAAGGAAGGAAACAATGAGGACGTTGATTCGACGCAGAATTTCAGGAAACATATTTCAAGAAGTAGATTGGAATCGCATTTTAAGCACAGGAAATGCAGTGCAATTTTGACATCGATACACTTGGCCAAAAATGGTGTATGTGTTTTCCCGCAATATATTTATCTAAACACTTATAAGCCCTTTTTGACCAGCCAAGCAAGTGGGCAATGCAAATCCTCACTACAAAGTAGTCTCATTTCCAACTGGTTAAACAGAACATGCAAAAAAAAAATATTGTAAACACTAGAAAGGCAGCACAGCTGTGTGGAACAGGAAGTCTTGTGACAATGATGGGCGGGATGTAAATTGACAAGAGCCACTCTGGAGAAGTCCATGGTGTTTCCTAAAACATCTAAAAACAGAGCTACAGAGCCTAGGGTACTTCCACTCATGGGCTAATACATAGGGCAAACAGAAAATCAACAAGAAACAGACACACCACAGTTTAGGGCTGCTCTGTTTACAACAAAATCAACTTCAGTACACCTTAAATATCCAAGGACAGAAAAAAAAAATAGATAAAGAGGTTGTGTTACTTATATACTATGGAATATCCCTCAGCCATGGAATCAATGTCATAAAGCCAGTAGCAGCATAATGACTGGATTTAGGTACGTTGTTTCTAAGTGAAATATGAAACACAGAAAAAGAAACTTATCATAAGATATCACTTATGAAGGGTATGTAAACATGGATACACATGAGCTGAATTAGAAAACAGAACAGAGTCTCACGTTTAGAAAAAAAAATAACTCTTATATCTGCTTAAACGGAAAGGTGAGGTGGGGTGGTGCATAAAAACAGAGTTTGATATTAGCACAGGTACAATTCCATAAACCAAACGTGTAATAGACAAGACCTACTCCTTGTTCAGTGAACTGGACTCAACATCCCCTTTTCCCTGCAGAGGAATATATCTGACTAGTATGAATTTTCATTCCTATGTATTCAAATATGTCCGTAAGGGAATCAAACGTGTATAGAGTGGCATAAACACGGGAGTGAACATCAGCTCAACCCCATTATAAAAATTAATTTAGATAACATTACACAAATACAACCAAATTCTTACGAAAATCATTCAGGGGCTCTGAAGCAACCTGGATTGACCACATCAACACCCACAGGTGGATGAGACATAACGCTGGACACTCGGGGCTGAGAGCATTGGTGAGGTTGTGAGCAAATGCAGACCATTTAAAGCAATAAAGCATGCAACCCATTCCATGGGTCCCAAAACTCTAGATTCAAGGGAATCTTATTACTGGTACAAAATGCATGGGACCCCCAGAGGGTGGGACAACGTGTGATCCGGACCGCTTTATAAAACCCTCCTTTTTCCTCTCCTTGTGTTCGGGTTTGCCATTCCAGTCACTTTACTATTCATCTCCCCTCTTGGAGAATCAGCACATTTAACCTCATGTTTCACACTCTTCACAAATTGTGTGCAGGATGAAAGGAACGAAGTGGAATCAAAGAGAGATTTGCGGTGATCATTTGGACGGGCATATGGCAATCTAATTTCCCATCATGAAGAAGAGTTAACCCAAACCTCATTCTGCTGCCTTAGAATCCAGATAGGGCCTGAAGCAAACCTACGGGTCTGTGGCAAGCTCACAAAAAAAGCGAGTTGAAAAATGGAGCTCAGGGTCTCAGGAATTCACAAACTTTCAGAGTTATAAGGGACAACTATCGTCCAAAAATCTGTTGGGGGAAGGAAACGAGGAGTACCGGAAATTGAGGCAGGACTGCAGTAAACATATTTGAAGAGGTAGATAGGAATCGTGTTTAAGCCCAGGAAATGTGGCACAACTTCGACAATGATGCACTTGTCCAAAAGGGCGTATGTGCTTTTTCCTCAATATATTCAAGAAAACACGCATACGCACATTTTGGCCAATGAATCAAGTGGGCAATAAAAAGCCAGGCGACCAATAATCTCAATTCCCACTGGTCACACAGAACATCCAAAAAAATGTAAAATCTAGAAATGCAGCACAGCCGTGTGGAACAGTAACACTTGTTACGCTGATGGGAAGGACGTAAATTGCCAAGAGCCACTCTGCACAAGTCCATCGTGTTTCCTAAAACACCTGATAACTGAGCTACAGAGCTCAGGGTACTGCCACTCATGGGAGTATACATTGGGAAAAACTGAAAATCAACAAGAAAAAACAACCCCAAAGTTTAGGGCTGCTTTGTTTACAAAAAATCGACTTCAGTACACCTTAAATATGCCAGGAAAGACAAAAGTGGATAAAGAAGTTGTGGTACTTACGTACTACGGGATATCCCTCAGCCATGGAATCAATGTCATAAAGACAGTAGCAGCAAAAGGACTGGATTAAGGTACGATGATTCTAAGGGAAATAAGTAACACAGAAAAAGAAACTTCTCATAAGCTATCACTTATGAAGGGAATGTAAACATGGCTACACATGAGCTGAATTAGAAAACAGAACAGAGTCCCACATTTAGGGAAAAAAAAAACCCTTATGCCTGCTCTAGGGGAAAGGTGAGGTGGCTTGATGCATAAAGCCAGAGTTTGATATTAGCACAGGTAGCGTTCCATAAAACAAATGTGTAATACACAAGACCTACTCCTTGCTCAGTGATCTGAACGCAACATCCCCTATTCCCTGCAGATTAATATATCTGACTAGAAAGAATCTTAATACCTATGTATTGCTATGTCTCCGTAAGGGAATCAAGAGTGTATAGAGTGGCATAAACACGGCAGTGAAAATCAGCTCAAGCCCATTATAAAAATAAATTTCAATCTACAACACAAAAAGAGCGAAATCCTTACAGAATTCGTTAAGGGGCTCTGATGCAATTGGGACTGACCACATCTACACCCACAGCTGGATGAGACATAAGGCTGGACACATGGCGCTGAGAGGATTGGTGAGGTTTTGTGAGCAAATGCAGACCATTTAAAGCAATAATGCGTGCAACCGATTCCTTGGGTCTCAACTCTCTGGGGTCCAGGGAATCTTATTGCAGCTGAAACATGCATGAGAAACCCAGAGGATGGGACAATGTGTGATCTGGACAGGTTTCGAAAATACACCTCCTTCATCATCTCCTTGTGCTCAGGTTCTCCATTCCAGCCACTTTAATATAAATCACCCCGCCTAGAGAGTCAGTGCCTTTAACCTCCTGTTTCACACATTTTGAAATTTGTGCAGAGATCAGGGCAGATATTTCCACGGAGAAGGACAATACCAGATTCATTAAACAAACTTATGGTTCACCAATGGAAAGGTGTGAGGATTGGTTTCATTACGATATTGGGGTTAACAGACTTATACAAACATAGGTGAAATATATAATCACCAAAGACCTACGGAATACCAAGAGAAGACTACTCAACATTCTGTCATAACGTCCATGGGAATAGGATCCCAGGAAGAACTGACATCTGTATATGTGTAAAAGAACCACATCTTCCACACCTGCAACATGCCAATCATTGTAATCAAACTTGCTATAATAAAAAATAAAAAATTAAATTAAAATCATGAACAAGAAGTAGTGATAAAAATTTGAGGGGCTTTCTCCTGGCACATTCCATTCTAAATTCCAATCTAGAACACGACTTCCTTTGAGGCCATGTTGCCCTAGTAATCAGATTTGTTAAGGGAGAACTGCTGCCACCTTGCGGCCGTTTCACACAACAGCAGGTTTAATCTCAGCGCTAATGGTCAGTTGATATTCAAAATCATTGCAGGCCTGTAAATGACACCTGCCCTGAAAACAAATCCTGGGGTCACATATCGACCAAAAAATTCAAAGGACGTCCATATTTCAAAACGACCGTTTCAAAAGGCATATTTTACGCACAATAGTGTTTTGCTTCTTTTTCTTTCTTTCCTTTTTTTTAAAAAAACGGGAATGGAAAAAGGCATCCCTCAGAATGGGCAAAAATCGTTGCAAACGAATCAATGGACAAAGGTTTAATCTCCAATATATATAAACGGCTCATGCAGCTTAATATTAAAAAAAAACAAACAAACCAATACAAAAAATGGGCAGTAGATCTAAACAGACTTTTCTTCAAAGAAGACACAGAGATGGCCAAGATGCACATGAAAAGCTGCTCAACATCACTTATTATAGGAGAAAGGCAAATCAAAACTACAATGAGGTATCACCTCACACCTGTTAGAATCGGCATCATGAGAAAATCTACAAACAACAAATTCTGGGGAGGGTGTGGACAAAAGGAACCTTCTTCCGCTATTTGTGGGAATGTAAATTGATACAGTCACTATGGAGAACAGTATGGAGGTTCCTTTAAAAAACGAAAAGGAGAATTACCATAGGATCCAGCAATCCCACTTCTGGGCATATACCCAGAGAAAACCATAAATCACAAAGACACATTCACCACAATGTTCATTGCAGCACTATTTACAATAGCCAGGTAATGGAAGCAACCGAAATGCCCACAGACAGACGAATGGATAACGATGTGGTACATATTTAAAATGGAATATTACTCAGCCATATGAAGGAATGAAACTGGGTCATTTGTAGAGACGTTGATGGATCTAGAGACTGTCATACAGAGTGAAGTAAGTCAGAAAGAGAAAAACAAATATTTTATATTAATGCATATATGTGGAACCTAGAAAAATTGTACAGATGAACTGGTTTGCAGGGCAGAAATAGAGACACAGAGGTAGAGAACAAACGTATGGACACCACGTGGGGGAAGCCATGGGGTGGTGGTGGTGGGATGAGTTGGGAGATTGGGATTGACCTGTATACATGTATATGCATAAAACAGATAACTAATAATAACCTGCTGAATATAAAAATAAATAAAATTAAATTTCAAAATTTTTAAAAATACAATTTAAAAATAAAACAGAAAAAAGTTCTTCCATTCACACAGATGTATTTATATGAATGAATTATTTCCATGCTTATATCTATAAATACATAAAAGAGGAATTAAATCTAAGTTGAAACAAAAAAGAAAAAAAAACTGAACCTAAGAGTTATACAGAGAAAAACCCTACAAAGGCCCTTGCTCTAGTGGAAAACAATTCTGAAATTGGTCAGAGGTGGGGAATCATCTCCCATACAGCCAGCTGCCTCGCACCCCCAAGCAATGAGCATCCTCATTACAAACCTGGGGGACAGTGCCGAGGACTCTGTGAGTAAACGTGAACTGAGCCCCAGGCCAGCTGCTGCTGAACTGTTCCCATCCTTCCCAGCTGAAACACCTGAATATGTACAAGGGCTTGAAAGCCTAGAGGAAGGGCCGTGGAGCCACACAAGCGACAGCACGTAGGCCAACTTTGTGCCTGCAGGCCAGCCAGGATGGCCCTGTCCCCGGGCGCTCTACTGGAAGTTTCCATTTTCCTGCCTGAGATACCCCTCCTGTACCGGCCCCCACTCCTTTTTTTCCTTCCTCACCTCAGCCCGGAGAGGAATTCCAGTGCAAGTTATGTGTGACACATCCTCTTCTTTACAGGTGGCAGCCTGGCAACTCCTGCAGAAAGACCAGGAGAGCCCCACACACACCGGGCCAACCACAAAGCAGTGGACCCTCAAACCCTGCCACCAGCACAGCCCCGAGACTGCTGACGGGGCAGAGAATATGGAGTCAGGCACAGCTGCAGGGGCTATGGCTGCCTGGAGTGCTGTTTATATTGAACTCAACCCAAGCACACCTGGGGAGGGCTTGCTGGCAGGGTCAGGCTGAACAGGTCAGCTAATCTTCAGCCCTCAGGGAATCACATTACAGAAAATGGACCTCGCTAAGACACAATATTAGCCAAGGAAAAAAAGGACACAATGCCATTTGCAGGACCGTAGATGAGTCTAGAGGTAATCACGTGACTTGTAGTAAGTCAGAAAGTGAAACACACTTATAGTATCATATCACTTATAGGTGTTACCTAAAAATGGATACCAGGGCAGATATTTCCACGGAGAAGGGCAATCACAGATTCATTAAACAAACTTATGGTTCACCAATGGAAAGGTGTGAGGATTGAATTCATTACGATATTGGGGTTAACAGACATATACAAACACAGGTGAAATATATAATCACCAAAGACCTACGGAATACCAAGGAAAGACTACTCAATATTCTGTCATAACGTAAATGGGAAAAGGATCCCAGGCAGAACAGACATATGTATATGTGTAAAAGAAACACATCTTGCACACCTACAACAAGCCAAACGTTGTAATCAAACTTGCTGAAATAAAAAATAAAAAATTAAATTAAAAACACGAACAAGAAGTAGTGAGACAAACTTGAGGGGCTTTCTCCTGGCACATTCCGTTCTACATTCCAATCTAGAATGCGACTTCCATTGAGGCTCTGCTGCCCTAGTAACCAGATTTGGTAAGGGAGAACTGCTGCCACCATGTGGCCGTTTCACACAACTGCAGCTTTACTCCCAGCACTAATGGTCAGTGGATATTCAAAATCATTACAGGCCTGTAAATGACACCTGCCCTGAAAACAAATCCTGGGGTCATATATCGACCAAAAAATTCAAAAGACGTCCATATTTCAAAACGACAGTTTCAAGAGGCATATTTCACGCACATTACTGTTCTGCTTCTTTTGCTTTCTTTCTTCTTAGGTTTAAAAAAAAGGGAATGGAAAAAGGCAACCCTCAGAATGGGTGAAAACTTTCACAAACGAATCAATGGACAAAGGTTTAATCTCCAATATATATAAACAGCTCATGAAGCTTAATATTAATAAAACAAACAACCCAATACAAAAATGTGCAGAAGATCTAAAGAGACGTTTCTTCAAAGAAGTCACAGAGATGGCCAAGACGCACATGAAAAGCTGCTCAACATCACTAATTATTAGAGAAATGCAAATCAAAACTACAATGAGTTATGACCTCACACCTGTTTTAATCGGCATCATCAGAAAATCTACAAACCACTAATTCTGGGGAGGGTGTGGACAAAAGGAACCCTCTTCCACTAATGTTGGGAAGGTAAATTGATTCAGTCACTATGGACAACAGTATGGAGGTTCCTTTAAAAAAGTAAAAAGAGAATTTCCATAGGATCCAGCAATCCCACTTCTGGGCATATACCCAGAGAAAACCATAAATCACAAAGACACATTCACCACAATGTTCATTGCAGCACTATTTACAATAGCCAGGTAATGGAAGCAACCTAAATGCCCACAGACAGGCGAATGGATAAAGATCTGGTACATATATAAAATGGAATATTACTCAGCCTTAAAAAGGAAAGAAACTTGGTCATTTGTAGAGAAGTCGATGGATCTAGAGACTGTCATACAGAATGAAGTAAGTCAGAAAGAGAAAAACAAATATTGTATATTAATGCCTATATGTGGAACCTAGAAAAATGGTACCGATGAACTGGTATGTAGGGCAGAAATAGAGACACAGAGGTAGAGAACAAACGTATGGACACCAAGTGTGGGAACCCACGGGGTGGTAGTGGTGGGATGAGTTGGGAGATTGGGATTGACCTGTATACATGTATATGCATAAAATAGATAACTAATAATAACCTGCTGTATAAAATAAATAAATAAACTTAAATTTCAAATTTTTAAAAAATAAACTATAAAAATAAAACAGAAAAATGTTCTTCCATTCACACAGATGTATTTATATGAATGAATTATTTCCAAGCTTATATCTATAAATACATAAAAGAAGAACAGAATGTAACAGGGACCAAAAAAGAAAAAAAAATACCTGAACCTAAAAGTTATACAGAGGAAAACCCTACCAAGGCACTTTCTCCAGTCATAAACAATTCTGAAATTGGTCAGAGGTGGGGAATCATCTCCCATACTGCCAGCAGCCCCGCCCCCCCACGCAAGGAGCATCCTCATTGCAATCCTGGGGGACGGTGCCGAGGACTCTGTGAGTAAATGTGAGCTCAGCACCAGGCTAGCTGCTGCTGAACTGTTCCCACCCTTCCCAGGTAAAACACCTGAATATGTACAAGGGCTTGAAAGCCTAGAGGAAGGGCCGTGGAGCCACACCAACGACAGCACGCAGGCCAAATTGTGCCTGCAGGCCAGCCAGGTTGGTCCAGGCACCTGGCGCTCTTCAGGAAGCTTTCCATTGCCCTGCCTGAGATACCCCTCTTGTCCCGGCCCCCACTCCTTTTTTTCCTTCCTCACCTCAGCCCAGAGAGGAATTCCAGTGGAAGTTATGGGTGAAACATCCTCTTCTTTACAGGTGGCAGCCTGGCAACTCCTGCAGATAGTCCAGCAGAGACCCACTCACACCGGGCCACCAACAAAGCCCTGGAACCTCACACCCTGCCACCAGCACAGCCCCGAGACTGCTGACGGGGCAGAGAATATGGAGTCAGGCGCAGCTGCAGGAGCTATTCCTGCATGGAGTGTTGTTTATATTGACCTCAACCCAAGCACACCTGGGGAGGGCTTGCAGGCAGGGTCAGGCTGCCCAGGTCAGCTAATCCTCAGCCCTCAGGGAATCACATTGCAGAAAATGGACCTCACTAAGACAGAATATTAGCCAAGCAAAAAAAGGACACAATGCCATTTGCAGCACCGTAGATGAATCTATAGGTAATCACGTGACTTGTAGTAAGTCAGAAAATGAAAGACAGGATTCGTATGATATCACTTATAGGTGTTACATAAAAACTGATAGCAGGGCAGATATTTCCACGGAGAAGGGCAATCACAGATTCATTAAACAAACTTATGGTACACCAATGGAAAGGTGTGAGGATTGGATTCATTACGATATTGGGGTTAACAGACATATACAAACACAGGTGAAATATATAATCACCAAAGACCTACGGAATACCAAGAGAAGACTACTCAACATCCTGTCATAACGTACATGGGAAAAGTATACCAGGAAGAACAGACGTATGTACATGTGTAAAAGAAACACAATTTGCACACCTACAACAAGCCAAACGTTGTAATCAAACTTGCTGTAATAAAAAATAAAAAATTAAATGAAAAACACGAAAAAGAAGTAGTGAGACAAACTTGAGGGGCTTTCTCCAATCACATTCCGTTCTAAATTCCAATCTAGAACGCGACTTCCATTGAGGCTCTGCTGCCCCAGTAACCAGATTTGGTAAGGGAGAACTGCTGCCACCATGTGGCCGTTTCACACAACTGCAGCTTTAATCCCAGCACTAATGGTCAGTGGATATTCCAAATCATTACAGGCCTGTAAATGACACCTGCCCTGAAAACAAATCCTGGGGTCATACATAGACCAAAAAATTCAAAAGACGTCCATATTTCAAAACGACAATTTCAACAGGCATATTTCACGCACATTAGTGTTCTGCTTCTTTTGCTTTCATTCTTTCTTTCTTTGTTAAAAAAAGGGAATGGATAAAGGCAAACCACAGAATGAGCGAAAACGTTCGCAAACGAATCAATGGACACAGGTTCAATCGCCAATATATATAAACAGCTCATGAAGCTTAATATTAATAATACCAACAACCCAATACAAAAATGGGCAAAAGAACTAAATAGACGTTTCTTCAAAGAAGACACAGAGATGGCGAAGACGCTCATGAAAAGCTGCTCAACATCACTAATTATTAGAGAAATGCAAATCAAAACTACAATGAGGTAAGACCTCACACCTGTTAGAATCGGCATCATCCGAAAATCTACAAACAACAAATTCTGGGGAGGGTGTGGAGAAAAGGAACCCCCTTCCACTATTGGTGGGAATGTAAATTGATACAGTCACTATGGAGAACAGTATGGAGGTTCCTTTAAAAAACTCAGAGGAGAATTACCATAGGATCCAGCAATCCCACTTCTGGGCATATACCCTGAGAAAGCCATAAATCACAAAGACACATTCACCAGAATGTTCATTGCAGCACTAATTACAATAGCCAGGTAATGGAAGCAACCTAAATGCCCACAGACAGGCGAATGGATAAAGATGTGGTACATATATAAAATGGAATATTACTCAGCCATAAAAAGGAATGAAACTGGGTCATTTGTAGAGAAGTCGATGGATCTAGAGACTGTCATACAGAATGAAGTAAGTCAGAAAGAAAAAAACAAATATTGTATATTAATGCCTATATGTGGAACCTAGAAAAATGGTACAGATGAACTGGTTTGCAGGGCAGAAATAGAGACACAGAGGTAGAGGACAAACGTATGGACACCAAGTTGGGCAAGCCATGGGGTGGTGGTGGTGGGATGAGTTGGGAGATTGGGATTGACCTGTATACATGTGTATGCATAAAATAGATAACTAATAATAACCTGCTGTATAAAATAAATAAATAAACTTAAATTTCAAAATTTTAAAAAATAAAACAGAAAAAAGTTCTTCCATTCACACAGATGTATTTATATGAATGAATTATTACCTTGCTTATATCTATAAATACATAAAAGAAGAACAGAATGTAACTGGGACCAAAAAATAAAAAAAAATACCTGAACCTAACAGTTATACAGAGGAAAACCCTACCAAGGCACTTACTCCAGTGGTAAACAAGTCTGAAATTGGTCAGACGTGGGGAATCATCTCCCATACTGCCAGCAGCCCCGCCCACCCCACGCAAGGAGCGTCCTCATTGCAAACCTGTTTGACCGTGCCGAGGACTCTGTGAGTAAATGTGAGCTGAGACCCAGGCCAGCTGCTGCTGATCTGTTCCCACCCTTCCCAGGTAAAACACCTGAATATGTACAAGGGCTTGAAAGCCTAGAGGAAGGGCCGTGGAGCCACACCAGCGACAGCATGCAGGCCAACTTGGTGCCTGCAGGACAGCCAGGATGGTCCTGGACACGGGCGCTCTTCTGGAAGCTTTCCATTGCCCTGCCTGAGATACCCCTCCTGTCCCGGCCCCCACTCCTTTTTTTCCTTCCTCACCTCAGCCCGGAGAGAAATTCCAGTGGAAGTTATGGGTGACACATCCTCTTCTTTACAGGTGGCAGCCTGGCAACTACTGCAGAATGTCCGGCAGATCCCCACTCACACCGGGCCACCCACAAAGCCGTGGACCCTCACACCCTCCCACCAGCACAGCCCCGAGACTGCTGACGGGGCAGAGAATATGGAGTAAGGCACAGCTGCAGGGGCTATTGCTTCCTGGAGTGCTGTTTATATTGACCTCAACCCAGGCACACCTGGGGAGGGCTTGCCGGCAGGGTCAGGCTGCCCAGGTCAGCTAATCCTCAGCCCTCAGGGAATCACATTGCAGAAAATGGACCTCTCTAAGACAGAATATTCGCCAAGGAGAAAAAGGACACAATGCCATTTGCAGCACCGTAGATGAGTCTAAAGGTAATCACGTGACTTGTAGTAAGTCAGAAAGTGAAAGACTCATATCGTATGATATCTCTTATAGGTGTTACCTAAAAATAGATACCAGGGCAGATATTTCCATGGCGAAGCACAATCACAGATTCATTAAACAAACTTATGGTTCACCAATGGAAAGGTGTGAGGATTGGATTCATTACGATATTGGGGTTAAGAGACATATACAAACACAGGTGAAATATATAATCACCAAAGACCTACGGAATACCAAGAGAAGACTACTCAACATTCTCTCATAACGTACATGGGAAAAGGATCCCAGGAAGAACAGACATATGTATATGTGTAAAAGAAACACATCTTGCACACCTACAACAAGCCCAACATTAAATCAAACTAGCTGTAATAAAAAATAAAAAAATAAATTAAAAACACGAACAAGAAGTAGTGAGACAAACTTGAGGGTCTTTCTCCTGGCACATTCCGTTCTAAATTCCAATCTAGAATGCAACTTCCATTGAGGCTCTGCTGCCCTAGTAACCAGATTTGGTAAGGGAGAACTGCTGCCACCATGTGGCCATTTCACACAACTGCAGCTTTAATCCCAGCACTAACGGTCAGTGGATATTCCAAATCATTACAGGCCTGTAAATGACACCTGCCCTGAAAACAAATCCTGGGGTCATATATCGACCAAAAAATTCAAAAGACGTCCATATTTCAAAACGACAATTTCAAGAGGCATATTTCACGCACATTAGTGTTCTGCTTCTTTTGCTTTCTTTCTTTCTTTGTTAAAAAAAGGGAATGGAAAAAGGCAACCCTAAGAATGAGCAAAAACGTTCGCAAATGAATCAATGGACATAGGTTCAATCGCCAATATATATAAACACCTCATGAAGCTTAATATTAATAAAACAAACAACGCAATACAAAAATGGGCAGAAGATCTAAATAGACGTTTCTTCAAAGAAGGCACAGAGATGGCCAAGACGCTCATGAAAAGCTGCTCAACATCACTAATTATTAGAGAAATGCAAATCAAAACTACAATGAGGTAAGACCTCACACCTGTTAGAATCGGCATCATCCGAAAATCTACAAACAACAAATTCTGGGGAGGGTGTGGAGAAAAGGAACCCCCTTCCACTATTGGTGGGAATGTAAATTGATACAGTCACTATGGAGAACAGTATGGAGGTTCCTTTAAAAAACTCAAAGGAGAATTACCATAGGATCCAGCAATCCCACTTCTGGGCATATACCCAGAGAAAACCATAAATCACAAAGACACATTCACCAGAATGATCATTGCAGCACTAATTACAATAGCCAGGTAATGGAGGCAACCAAATGCCCACAGACAGACGAGTGGATAAAGATGTGGTACATATTTAAAATGGAATATTACTCAGCCATAAAAAGGAATGAAACTGGGTCATTTGTAGAGAAGTTGATGGATCTAGGGACTGTCATACAGAGTGAAGTAAGTCAGAAAGAGAAAAACAAATATTGTATATTAAAGCCTATATGTGGAACCTAGAAAAATGCTACAGATGAAATGGTTTGCAGGGCAGAAATAGAGACACAGAGGTAGAGAACAAACGTATGGACACCAAGTTGGGCAAGCCATGGGGTGGTGGTGGTGGGATGAGTTGGGAGATTGGGATTGACCTGTATACATGTATATGCATAAAATAGATAACTAATAATAACCTGCTGTATAAAATAAATAAATAAACTTAAATTTCAAAATTTTAAAAAATAAAACAGAAAAAAGTTCTTCCATTCACACAGATGTATTTATATGAATGAATTATTTCCATGCTTATATCTATAAATACATAAAAGAAGAACAAAATGTAACTGGGACCAAAAAAGAAAAAAAAATACCTGAACCTAACAGTTATACAGAGGAAAACCCTACCAAGGCACTTGCTCCAGTGGTAAACAATTCTGAAATTGGTCAGAGGTGGGGAATCATCTCCCATACTGCCAGCAGCCCCGCCACCCCACGCAAGGAGCATCCTCATTGCAATCCTGGGGGACCGTGCCGAGGATTCTGTGAGTAAACGTGAGCTGAGACCCAGGCCAGCTGCTGCTGAACTGTTCCCACCCTTCCCAGGTAAAACACCTGAATATGTACAAGGTCTTGAAAGCCTACAGGAGGGGCCATGGAGCCACACCAGCGACAGCACGCAGGCCATCTTGGGGCCTGCAGGCCAGCCAGGATGGTCCTGGCCCCGGGTGCTCTTCTGGAAGCTTTCCATTTCCCTGCCTGAGATACCCCTCCTGTCCCGGCCCCCACTCCACTTTTTTCTTTCCTCACCTCAGCCCGGAGAGAAATTCCAGTGGAAGTTATGGGTAACACATCCTCTTCTTTACAGGTGGCAGCCTGGCAAATCCTGCAGAAAGTCCAGCAGAGCCCCACTCACACCGGGCCACCCACAAAGCCCTGGACCCTCACACCCTCCCACCAGCACAGCCCCGAGACTGCTGACGGGGCAGAGAATATGGAGTCAGGCACAGTTGCAGGGTCTATGGCTGCCTGGAGTGCTGTTTATATTGATTTCAACCCAGGCACACCTTGGGAGGGCTTGCCGGCAGGGTCAGGCTGCCCTGGTCAGCTAATCCTCAGCCCTCAGGGAATCACATTGCAGAAAATGGACCTCGCTAAGACAGAATATTCGCCAAGGAGAAAAAGGACACAATGCCATTTGCAGCACCGTAGATGAGTCTAGAGGTAATCACGTGAATTGTAGTAAGTCAGAAAGTGAAAGACACATACCGTATCATATCACTTATAGGTGTTACCTAAAAATGGATACCAGGGCAGATATTTCCACGGAGAAGTGCAATCACAGATTCATTAAACAAACTTATGGTTCACCAATGGAAAGGTGTGAGGATTGGATTCATTACGATATTGGGGTTAACAGACATATACAAACACAGGTGAAATATATAATCACCAAAGACCTACGGAATACCAAGGGAAGACTACTCAACATTCTGTCATAACGTACATGGGAAAAGGATCCCAGGAAGAACAGACATATGTATATGTGTAAAAGAAACACATCTTGCACACCTACAACAATCCAAACGTTGTAATCAAACTTGCTGTAATAAAAAATAAAAAATTAAATTAAAAACACAAACAAGAAGTAGTGAGACAAACTTGAGGGGCTTTCTCGTGACACATTCCGTTCTAAATACCAATCTAGAACGCGACTTCCAGTGAGGCTCTGCTGCCCTAGTAACCATATTTGGTAAGGGAGAACTGCTGCCACCATGTGGCCGTTTCACACAACTGCAGCTTTAATCCCAGCCCTAAAGGTGAATGGATATTCCAAATCACTACAGGCCTGTAAATGACACCTGCCCTGAAAACAAATCCTGGGGTCATATATGGACTAAAAAATTCAAAAGACGTCCATATTTCCAAACGACAATTAAAATCGGCATATTTCACGCACATTAGTGTTCTGCTTCTTTTGCTTTCTATCTTTCTTTGTTAAAAAAAAGGGAATGGAAAAAGGCAACCCTCAGATGGGCGAAAACGTTCGCAAACGAATCAATGGACACAGGTTCAATCGCCAATATATATAAACAGCTCATGAAGCTTAATATTAATAAAACAAACAACCCAATACAAAAATGGGTAGACGATCTAAATTGACGTTTCTTCAAAGAAGACACAGAGATGGCCAAGACGCTCATGAAAAGCTGCTCAACATCACTAATTATTAGAGAAATGCAAATCAAAACTACAATGAGGTAAGACCTCACACCTGTTAGAATCGGCATCATCCGAAAATCTACAAACAACAAATTCTGGGGAAGGTGTGGACAAAAGGATCCCCCTTCCACTATTCGTGGGAATGTATATTGATACAGTCACTATGGAGAACAGTATGGAGGTTCCTTTAAAAAACTCAAAGAAGAATTACCATAGGATCCAGCAATACCACTTCTGGGCATATACCCAGAGAAAACGATAAATCACAAAGTCACATTCACCACAATGTTCATTGCAGCACTATTTACAATAGCCAGGTAATGGAAGCAACCTAAATGCCCACAGACAGGCGAATGGATAAAGATGTGGTACATATATAAAATGGAATATTACTCAGCCATAAAAAGAATGAAACTGGGTCATTTGTAGAGAAATCGAAGGACCTAGAGACTGTCATACAGAATGAAGTAAGTCAGAAAGAGAAAAACAAATATTGTATATTAATGCCTATATGTGGTACCTGGAAAAATGGTACAGATGAACTGGTTTGCAGGTCAGAAATAGAGACACAAAGGTAGAGAACAAACGTATGGACACCAAGTGGGGGAAGCCATGGGGTGGTGGTGGTGGGATGAGCTGGGAGATTGGGATTGACCTGTATACCTGCATATGCATAAAATAGATAACTAATAATAACCTGCTGTATAAAATAAATAAACTTAAATTTCAAAATTTTAAAAAATAAAACAGAAAAAAGTTCTTCCATTCACAAAGATGTATTTATATGAATGAATTATTACCTTGCTTATATCTATAAATACATAAAAGAAGAACAGAATGTAACTGGGACCAAAAAATAAAAAAAAAATACCTGAACCTAACAGTTATACAGAGGAAAACCCTACCAAGGCACTTGCTCCAGTGGTAAACAATTCTGAAATTGGTCAGACGTGGGGAATCATCTCCCATACTGCCAGCAGCCCCGCCCACCCCACGCAAGGAGCGTCCTCATTGCAAACCTGGTTGACCGTGCCGAGGACTCTGTGAGTAAATGTGAGCTGAGACACAGGCCAGCTGCTGCTGATCTGTTCCCACCCTTCCCAGGTAAAACACCTGAATATGTACAAGGGCTTGAAAGCCTAGAGGAAGGGCCGTGGAGCCACACCAGCGACAGCACGCAGGCCAACTTGGTGCCTGCAGGACAGCCAGGATGGTCCTGGACACGGGCGCTCTTCTGGAAGCTTTCCATTGCCCTGCCTGAGATACCCCTCCTGTCCCGGCCCCCACTCCTTTTTTTCCTTCCTCAACTCAGCCCAGAGAGAAATTCCAGTGGAAGTTATGGGTGACACATCCTCTTCTTTACAGGTGGCAGCCTGGCAACTACTGCAGAATGTCCGGCAGATCCCCACTCACACAGGGCCACCCACAAAGCCGTGGACCCTCACACCCTCCCACCAGCACAGCCCCGAGACTGCTGACGGGGCAGGGAATATGGAGTAAGGCACAGCTGCAGGGGCTATTGCTTCCTGGAGTGCTGTTTATATTGACCTCAACCCAGGCACACCTGGGGAGGGCTTGCCGGCAGGGTCAGGCTGCCCAGGTCAGCTAATCCTCAGCCCTCAGGGAATCACATTGCAGAAAATGGACCTCGCTAAGACAGAATATTCGCCAAGGAGAAAAAGGACACAATGCCATTTGCAGCACCGTAGATGAGTCTAAAGGTAATCACGTGACTTGTAGTAAGTCAGAAAGTGAAAGACTCATATCGTATGATATCTCTTATAGGTGTTACCTAAAAATAGATACCAGGGCAGATATTTCCATGGCGAAGCACAATCACAGATTCATTAAACAAACTTATGGTTCACCAATGGAAAGGTGTGAGGATTGGATTCATTACGATATTGGGGTTAAGAGACATATTCAAACACAGGTGAAATATATAATCACCAAAGACCTACGGAATACCAAGAGAAGACTACTCAACATTCTCTCATAACGTACATGGGAAAAGGATCCCAGGAAGAACAGACATATGTATATGTGTAAAAGAAACACATCTTGCACACCTACAACAAGCCCAACATTAAATCAAACTAGCTGTAATAAAAAATAAAAAAATAAATTAAAAACACGAACAAGAAGTAGTGAGACAAACTTGAGGGTCTTTCTCCTGGCACATTCCGTTCTAAATTCCAATCTAGAACGCAACTTCCATTGAGGCTCTGCTGCCCTAGTAGCCAGATTTGGTAAGGGAGAACTGCTGCCACCATGTGGCCATTTCACACAACTGCAGCTTTAATCCCAGCACTAATGGTCAGTGGATATTCCAAATCATTACAGGCCTGTAAATGACACCTGCCCTGAAAACAATTCCTGGGGTCATATATCGACCAAAAAATTCAAAAGACGTCCATATTTCAAAACGACAATTTCAAGAGGCATATTTCACGCACATTAGTGTTCTGCTTCTTTTGCTTTCTTTCTTTCTTTGTTAAAAAAAGGGAATGGAAAAAGGCAACCCTAAGAATGAGCAAAAACGTTCGCAAATGAATCAATGGACATAGGTTCAATCGCCAATATATATAAACACCTCATGAAGCTTAATATTAATAAAACAAACAACCCAATACAAAAATGGGCAGAAGATCTAAATAGACGTTTCTTCAAAGAAGGCACAGAGATGGCCAAGACGCTCATGAAAAGCTGCTCAACATCACTAATTATTAGAGAAATGCAAATCAAAACTACAATGAGGTAAGACCTCACACCTGTTAGAATCGGCATCATCCGAAAATCTACAAACAACAAATTCTGGGGAGGGTGTGGAGAAAAGGAACCCCCTTCCACTATTGGTGGGAATGTAGATTGATAGAGTCACTATGGAGAACAGTATGGAGGTTCCTTTAAAAAACTCAAAGGAGAATTACCATAGGATCCAGCAATCCCACTTCTGGGCATATACCCAGAGAAAACCATAAATCACAAAGGCACATTCACCACAATGTTCATTGCAGCACTAATTACAATAGCCAGGTAATGGAAGCAACCTAAATGCCCACAGACACGCGAATGGATAAAGATGTGGTACATATGTAAAATGGAATATTACTCAGCCATAAAAAGGAATGAAACTGGGTCATTTGTAGAGAAGTCGATGGATCTAGAGACTGTCATACAGAATGAAGTAAGTCAGAAAGAGAAAAACAAATATTGTATATTAATGTCTATATGTGGAACCTAGAAAAATGGTACAGATGAACTGGTTTGCAGGACAGAAATAGAGACACAGAGGTAGAGAACAAACGTATGGACACCAAGTGGGGGAAGCCATGGGGTGGTGGTGGTGGGATGAGTTGGGAGATTGGGATTGACCTGTATACATGTATATGCATAAAATAGATAACTAATAATAACCTGCTGTACAAAATAAATAAATAAACTTAAATTTCAAAATTTTAAAAAATAAAACAGAAAAAAGTTCTTCCATTCACACAGATGTATTTATATGAATGAATTATTTCCATGCTTATATCTATAAATACATAAAAGAAGAACAGAATGTAACTGGGACCAAAAAAGAAAAAAAAAATAACTGAACCTAACAGTTATACAGAGGATAAACCTACCAAGGCACTTGCTCCAGGGGTAAACAATTCTGAAATTGGTCAGAGGTGGGGAATCATCTCCCATACTGCCAGCAGCCCCGCCCACCCCACGCAAGGAGCGTCCTCATTGCAAACCTGGTTGACCCTGCCGAGGACTCTGTGAGTAAACGTGAGCTGAGACCCAGGCCAGCTGCTGCTGATCTGTTCCCACCCTTCCCAGGTAAAACACCTGAATATGTACAAGGGCTTGAAAGCCTAGAGGAAGGGCCGTGGAGCCACACCAGCGACAGCACGCAGGCCACCTTGGTGACTGCAGGTCAGCCAGGATGGTCCTGTCCACGGGCACTCTTCTGGAAGCTTTCCATTGCCCTGCCTGAGATACCCCTCCTGTCCAGGCCCCCACTCCTTTTTTTCCTTCCTCACCTCTGCCCGGAGAGATATTCCAGTGGAAGTTATGGGTGACACATCCTCTTCTTTACAGGTGGCAGCCTGGCAACTCCTGCAGAAAGCCCAGCAGAGCCCCACTCACACCGGGCCTCCCACAAAGCCGTGGACCCTCACACCCTCCCACCAGCACAGCCCCGAGACTGCTGACGGGGCAGAGAATATGGAGTCAGGCACAGCTGCAGGGGATATTGCTGCCTGGAGTGCTGTTTGTATTGACCTCAACCCAGGCACACCTGGGGAGGGCTTGCCGGCAGGGTCAGGCTGCCCAGGTCAGCTAATCCTCAGCCCTCAGGGAATCACATTGCAGAAAATGGACCTCGCTAAGACAGAATATTCGCCAAGGAAAAGAAGCACACAATGCCATTTGCAGCACCGCAGATGAGTCTAGAGGTAATCACGTGACTTGGAATAAGTCAGAAAGTGAAAGACACATATCATATCATATCACTTATAGGTGTTACCAATAAATTGATACCAGGGCAGATATTTCCACGGAGAAGGGCAATCACAGATTCATTAAACAAACTTATGGTTCACCAAAGGAAAGGTGTGAGGATTGAATTCATTACGATATTGGGGTTAACACACATATACAAACACAGTAGACGTATATAATCACCAAAGACCTACGGAGTACCAAGAGAAGACTACTCAACATTCTGTCATAACGAACATGGGAAAAGGATCCCAGGAAGAACAGACATATGTATATGTGTAAAAGAACCACCTCTTGCACACCTACAACAAGCTAAACGTTGTACTCAAACTTGCTGTAATAAAAAATAAAAAAATTAAATTAAAAACACGAACAAGAATTAGTGAGAAAAACTTGAGGGGCTTTCTCCTGGTACATTCCGTTCTACATTCCAATCTAGAACGCGACTTCCATTGAGCCTCTGCTGCCCTAGTAACCAGATTTGGTAATGGAGAACTGCTGCCACCTTGTGGCCGTTTCACACAACAGCAGCTTTAATCCCAGCGCTAATGGTCAGTGGATATTCCAAATCATTACAGGCCTGTAAATGACACCTGCCCTGAAAACAAATCCTGGGGTCATATATCGACCAAAAAATTCAAAAGACGTCCATATTTCAAAACGACAGTTTCAAGAGGCATATTTCACGCACATTAGTGTTCTGATTCTTTTGCTTTCTTTCTTTCTTTGTTAAAAAAACGGGAATGGAAAAAGGCAACCCTCAGAATGGGCGAAAACTTTCACAAACGAATCAATGGACCAAGGTTTAATCTCCAATATATATAAACAGCTCATGCAGCTTAATATTAATAAAACAAACAACCCAATACAAAAATGGGCAGAAGATCTAAATAGACGTTTCTTCAAAGAAGACACAGAGATGGCCAAGACGCAGATGAAAAGCTGCTCAACATCACTAATTATTAGAGAAATGCAAATCAAAACTACAATGAGGTAAGACCTCACACCTGTTAGAATCGGCATCATCAGATAATCTACAAACAACAAATTCTGGGGAGGGTGTGGACAAAAGGAACCCTCTTCCGCTATTGGTGGGAATGTAAATTGATACAGTCACTATGGAGAAGAGTATGGAGGTTCCTTTAAAAAACTAAAAAGAGAATTACCATAGGATCCAGCAATCCCACTTCTGGGCATATACCCAGAGAAAACCATAAATCACAAAGACACATTCACCACAATGTTCATTGCAGCACTATTTACAATAGCCAGGTAATGGAAGCAACCTAAATGCCCACAGACAGACGAATGGATAAAGATGTGGTACATATATAAAATGGAATATTACTCAGCCATAAAAAGGAATGAAACTGGGTCATTTGTAGAGAAGTTGATGGATCTAGAGACTGTCATACAGAGTGAAGTAAGTCAGAAAGAGAAAAACAAATATTGTATATTAATGCCTATATGTGGAACCTAGAAAAATGCTACAGATGAACTGGTTTGCAGGGCAGAAATAGAGACACAGAGGTAGAGAACAAACGTATCGACACAAAATGGGGGAAGCCATGGGGTGGTGGTGGTGGGATGAGTTGGGAGATTGGGATTGACCTGTATACATGTCTATGCATAAAATAGATAACTAATAATAACCTAGTGTATAAAAAAATAAATAAAATTAAATTTCAAAACTTTTAAAAATAAAATGTAAAAATAAAACAGAAAAAAAGTTCTTCCATTCACACTGATGTATTTATAAGAATGAATTATTTCCATGCTTATATCTATAAATACATAAAAGAGGAATAAAATCTAACTTGAACCAAAAAAGAAAAAAAAAAACTGAACCTAACAGTTATACAGAGGAAAACACTACCAAGGCACTTGCTCCAGTGGTAAACAATTCTGAAATTGGTCAGAGTTGGGGAATCATCTCCCATACGGCCAGCAGCCCCACCCGCCCACGCAAGGAGCGTCCTTATTGCAAAGCTGGGGGACCGTGCCGAGGCCTCTGTGAGTAAACGTGAGCTGAGCCCCAGGCCAGCTGCTGCTGAACTGTTCCCACCCTTCCCAGGTGAAACACCTGAATATGTACAAGGGCTTGAAAGCCTAGAGGAAGGGCCGTGGAGCCACACCAGCGAAAGCACGCAGGCCAACTTTGTGCCTGCAGGTCAGCCAGGATGGTCCTGGCCACGGGCGCTCTTCTGGCAGCTTTCCATTGCCCTGCCTGAGATACCCCTCCTGTCCCGTCCCCCACTCCTTTTTTTCCTTCCTCACCTCTGCCCGGAGAGATACTCCAGTGGAAGTTATGGGTGACACATCCTCTTCTTTACAGGTGGCAGCCTGGCAACTCCTGCAGAAAGTCCAGCAGAGCCCCACTCACACCGGGCCACCCACAAAGCCGTGGACCCTCACAGCCTCCCACCAGCACAGCCCCGAGACTGCTGACGGGGCAGAGAATATGGAGTCAGGCACAGCTGCAGGGGCTTTTGCTGCCTGGAGTGCTGTTTATATTGACCTCAACCCAGGCACACCTGGAGAGGGCTTGCCGGCAGGGTCAGCCTGCCCAGGTCTGCTAATCCTCAGCCCTCAGGGAATCACATTGCAGAAAATGGACCTCGCTAAGACAGAATATTCGCCAAGGAAAAGAAGCACACAATGCCATTTGCAGCACCGCAGATGAGTCTAGAGGTAATCACGTGACTTGGAGTAAGTCAGAAAGTGAAAGACACATATCATATCATATCACTTATAGGTGTTACCTATAAATTGATACCAGGGCAGATATTTCCACGGAGAAGGGCAATCACAGATTCATTAAACAAACTTATGGTTCACCAAAGGAAAGGTGTGAGGATTGAATTCATTACGATATTGGGGTTAACAGACATATACAAACACAGTAGACGTATATAATCACCAAAGACCTACGGAGTACCAAGAGAAGAGTACTCAACATTCTGTCATAACGAACATGGGAAAAGGATCCCAGGAAGAACAGACATATGTATATGTGTAAAAGAACCACCTCTTGCACACCTACAACAAGCTAAACGTTGTACTCAAACTTGCTGTAATAAAAAATAAAAAATTAAATTAAAAACACGAACAAGAAGTAGTGAGACAAACTTGAGGGGCTTTCTCCTGGTACATTCCGTTCTACATTCCAATCTAGAACGCGACTTCCATTGAGGCTCTGCTGCCCTAGTAACCGGATTTGGTAAGGGAGAACTGCTGCCACCTTGTGGCCGTTTCACACAACAGCAGCTTTAATCCCAGCGCTAATGGTCAGTGGATATTCCAAATCATTACAGGCCTGTAAATGACACCTGCCCTGAAAACAAATCCTGGGGTCATATATCGACCAAAAAATTCAAAAGACGTCCATATTTCAAAACGACAGTTTCAAGAGGCATATTTCACGCACATTAGTGTTCTGATTCTTTTGCTTGCTTTCTTTCTTTGTTAAAAAAACGGGAATGGAAAAAGGCAACCCTCAGAATGGGCGAAAACTTTCACAAACGAATCAATGGACCAAGGTTTAATCTCCAATATATATAAACAGCTCATGCAGCTTAATATTAATAAAACAAACAACCCAATACAAAAATGGGCAGAAGATCTAAATAGACGTTTCTTCAAAGAAGACACAGAGATGGCCAAGACGCACATGAAAAGCTGCTCAACATCACTAATTATTAGAGAAATGCAAATCAAAACTACAATGAGGTAAGACCTCACACCTGTTAGAATCGGCATCATCAGATAATCTACAAACAACAAATTCTGGGGAGGGTGTGGACAAAAGGAACCCTCTTCCGCTATTGGTGGGAATGTAAATTGATACAGTCACTATGGAGAACAGTATGGAGGTTCCTTTAAAAAACTAAAAAGAGAATTACCATAGGATCCAGCAATCCCACTTCTGGGCATATACCCAGAGAAAACCATAAATCACAGAGACACATTCATCACAATGTTCATTGCAGCACTATTTACAATAGCCAGGTAATGGAAGCAACCTAAATGCCCACAGACAGACGAATGGATAAAGATGTGGTACATATATAAAATGGAATATTACTCAGCCATAAAAAGGAATGAAACTGGGTCATTTGTAGAGAAGTTGATGGATCTAGAGACTGTCATACAGAGTGAAGTAAGTCAGAAAGAGAAAAACAAATATTGTATATTAATGCCTATATGTGGAACCTAGAAAAATGCTACAGATGAACTGGTTTCCAGGGCAGAAATAGAGACACAGAGGTAGAGAACAAACGTATCGACCCAGAGTGGGGGAAGCCATGGGGTGGTGGTGGTGGGATGAGTTGGGAGATTGGGATTGACCTGTATACATGTCTATGCATAAAATAGATAACTAATAATAACCTAGTGTATAAAAAAATAAATAAAATAAAATTTCAAAATTTTTAAAAATAAAATGTAAAAATAAAACAGAAAAAAAGTTCTTCCATTCACACTGATGTATTTATAAGAATGAATTATTTCCATGCTTATATCTATAAATACATAAAAGAGGAATAAAATCTAACTTGAACCAAAAAAGAAAAAAGAAAACTGAACCTAACAGTTATACAGAGGAAAACACTACCAAGGCACTTGCTCCAGTGGTAAACAATTCTGAAATTGGTCAGAGGTGGGGAATCATCTCCCATAGAGCCAGCAGCCCCGCCCGCCCACGCAAGGAGCGTCCTTATTGCAAAGCTGGGGGACCGTGCCGTGGCCTCTGTGAGTAAACGTGAGCTGAGCCCCAGGCCAGCTGCTGCTGAACTGTTCCCACCCTTCCCAGGTGAAACACCTGAATATGTACAAGGGCTTGAAAGCCTAGAGGAAGGGCCGTGGAGCCACACCAGCGACAGCACGCAGGCCACCTTGCTGCCTGCAGGTCAGCCAGGATGGTCCTGGCCACGGGCGCTCTTCTGGAAGCTTTCCATTGCCCTGCCTGAGATACCCCTCCTGTCCCGGCCCCCACTCCTTTTTTTCCTTCCTCACCTCAGCCCGGAGAGATATTCCAGTGGAAGTTATGGGTGACACATCCTCTTCTTTACAGGTGGCAGCCTGGCAACTCCTGCAGAAAGTCCAGCAGAGCCCCACTCACACCGGGCCACCCACAAAGCCGTGGACCCTCACACCCTCCCACCAGCACAGCCCCTAGACTGCTGATGGGGCAGAGAATATGGAGTCAGGCACAGCTGCAGGGGCTATTGCTGCCTGGAGTGCTGTTTATATTGACCTCAACCCAGGCACACCTGGAGAGGGCTTGCCGGCAGGGTCAGGCTGCCCAGGTCCGCTAATCCTCAGCCCTCAGGGAATCACATTGCAGAAAATGGACCTCGCTAAGACAGAATATTCGCCAAGGAAAAGAAGCACACAATGCCATTTGCAGCACCGTAGATGAGTCTAGAGGTAATCACGTGACTTGGAGTAAGTCAGAAAGTGAAAGACACATATCATATCATATCACTTATAGGTGTTACCTATAAATTGATACCAGGGCAGATATTTCCACGGAGAAGGGCAATCACAGATTCATTAAACAAACTTATGGTTCACCAAAGGAAAGGTGTGAGGATTGAATTCATTACGATATTGGGGTTAACAGACATATACAAACACAGTAGACGTATATAATCACCAAAGACCTACGGAGTACCAAGAGAAGACTACTCAACATTCTGTCATAACGTACATGGGAAAAGGATCCCAGGAAGAACAGACATATGTATATGTGTAAAAGAACCACCTCTTGCACACCTACAACAAGCTAAACGTTGTACTCAAACTTGCTGTAATAAAAAATAAATATTAAATTAAAAACACGAACAAGAAGTAGTGAGACAAACTTGAGGGGCTTTCTCCTGGCACATTCCGTTCTACATTCCAATCTAGAACGCGACTTCCATTGAGGCTCTGCTGCCCTAGTAACCAGATTTGGTAAGGGAGAACTGCTGCCACCTTGTGGCCGTTTCACACAACAGCAGCTTTAATCCCAGCGCTAATGGTCAGTGGATATTCCAAATCATTACAGGCCTGTAAATGACACCTGCCCTGAAAACAAATCCTGGGGTCATATATCGACCAAAAAATTAAAAAGACGTCCATATTTCAAAACGACAGTTTCAAGAGGCATATTTCACGCACATTAGTGTTCTGATTCTTTTGCTTTCTTTCTTTCTTTGTTAAAAAAACGGGAATGGAAAAAGGCAACCCTCAGAATGGGCGGAAACTTTCACAAACGAATCAATGGACCAAGGTTTAATCTCCAATATATATAAACAGCTCATGCAGCTTAATATTAATAAAACAAACAACCCAATACAAAAATGGGCAGAAGATCTAAATAGACGTTTCTTCAAAGAAGACACAGAGATGGCCAAGACGCAGATGAAAAGCTGCTCAACATCACTAATTATTAGAGAAATGCAAATCAAAACTACAATGAGGTAAGACCTCACACCTGTTAGAATCGGCATCATCAGATAATCTACAAACAACAAATTCTGGGGAGGGTGTGGACAAAAGGAACCCTCTTCCGCTATTGGTGGGAATGTAAATTGATACAGTCACTATGGAGAACAGTATGGAGGTTCCTTTAAAAAACTAAAAACAGAATTACAATAGGATCCAGCAATCCCACTTCTGGGCATATAACCAGAGAAAACCATAAATCACAGAGACACATTCACCACAATGTTCATTGCAGCACTATTTACAATAGCCAGGTAATGGAAGCAACCTAAATGCCCACAGACAGACGAATGGATAAAGATGTGGTACATATATAAAATGGAATATTACTCAGCCATAAAAAGGAATGAAACTGGGTCATTTGTAGAGAAGTTGATGGATCTAGAGACTGTCATACAGAGTGAAGTAAGTCAGAGAGAGAAAAACAAATATTGTATATTAATGCCTATATGTGGAACCTAGAAAAATGCTACAGATGAACTGGTTTGCAGGGCAGAAATAGAGACACAGAGGTAGAGAACAAACGTATGGACACAAAGTGGGGGAAGCCATGGGGTGGTGGTGGTGGGATGAGTTGGGACATTGGGATTGACCTGTATACATGTCTATGCATAAAATAGATAACTAATAATAACCTACTGTATAAAAAAAAATAAATAAAATTAAATTTCAAAAATTTTAAAAATAAAATGTAAAAATAAAACAGAAAAAATGTTCTTCCATTCACACTGATGTATTTATAAGAATGAATTATTTCCATGCTTATATCCATAAATACATAAAAGAGGAATAAAATCTAACTTGAACCAAAAAAGAAAAAAGAAAACTGAACCTAACAGTTATACAGAGGAAAACACTACCAAGGCACTTGCTCCAGTGGTAAACAATTCTGAAATTGGTCAGAGGTGGGGAATCATCTCCCATAGAGCCAGCAGCCCCGCCCGCCCACGCAAGGAGCGTCCTTATTGCAAAGCTGGGGGACCGTGCCGAGGCCTCTGTGAGTAAACGTGAGCTGAGCCCCAGGCCAGCTGCTGCTGAACTGTTCCCACCCTTCCCAGGTGAAACACCTGAATATGTACAAGGGCTTGAAAGCCTAGAGGAAGGGCCGTGGAGCCACACCAGCGAAAGCACGCAGGCCAACTTGGTGCCTGCAGGTCAGCCAGGATGGTCCTGGCCACGGGCGCTCTTCTGGAAGCTTTCCATTGCCCTGCCTGAGATACCCCTCCTGTCCCGGCCCCCACTCCTTTTTTTCCTTCCTCACCTCAGCACGGAGAGATACTCCAGTGGAAGTTATGGGTGACACATCCTCTTCTTTACAGGTGGCAGCCTGGCAACTCCTGCAGAAAGTCCAGCAGAGCCCCACTCACACCGGGCCACCCACAAAGCCGTGGACCCTCACACCCTCCCACCAGCACAGCCCCGAGACTGCTGACGGGGCAGAGAATATGGAGTCAGGCACAGCTGCAGGGGCTATTGCTGCCTGGAGTGCTGTTTATATTGACCTCAACCCAGGCACACCTGGGGTGGGCTTGCCGGCAGGGTCAGGCTGCCCAGGTCAGCTAATCCTCAGCCCTCAGGGAATCACATTGCAGAAAATGGACCTCGCTAAGACAGAATATTCGCCAAGGAAAAGAAGCACACAATGCCATTTGCAGCACCGCAGATGAGTCTAGAGGTAATCACGTGACTTGGAGTAAGTCAGAAAGTGAAAGACACATATCATATCATATCACTTATAGGTGTTACCTATAAATTGATACCAGGGCAGATATTTCCACGGAGAAGGGCAATCACAGATTCATTAAACAAACTTATGGTTCACCAAAGGAAAGGTGTGAGGATTGAATTCATTACGATATTGGGGTTAACAGACATATACAAACACAGTAGACGTATATAATCACCAAAGACCTACGGAGTACCAAGAGAAGACTACTCAACATTCTGTCATAACGTACAGGGGAAAAGGATCCCAGGAAGAACAGACATATGTATATGTGTAAAAGAACCACCTCTTGCACACCTACAACAAGCTAAACGTTGTACTCAAACTTGCTGTAATAAAAAATAAATATTAAATTAAAAACACGAACAAGAAGTAGTGAGACAAACTTGAGGGGCTTTCTCCTGGCACATTCCGTTCTACATTCCAATCTAGAACGCGACTTCCATTGAGGCTCTGCTGCCCTAGTAACCAGATTTGGTAAGGGAGAACTGCTGCCACCTTGTGGCCGTTTCACACAACAGCAGCTTTAATCCCAGCGCTAATGGTCAGTGGATATTCCAAATCATTACAGGCCTGTAAATGACACCTGCCCTGAAAACAAATCCTGGGGTCATATATCGACCAAAAAATTCAAAAGACGTCCATATTTCAAAACGACAGTTTCAAGAGGCATATTTCACGCACATTAGTGTTCTGATTCTTTTGCTTTCTTTCTTTCTTTGTTAAAAAAACGGGAATGGAAAAAGGCAACCCTCAGAATGGGCGGAAACTTTCACAAACGAATCAATGGACCAAGGTTTAATCTCCAATATATATAAACAGCTCATGCAGCTTAATATTAATAAAACAAACAACCCAATACAAAAATGGGCAGAAGATCTAAATAGACGTTTCTTCAAAGAAGACACAGAGATGGCCAAGACGCAGATGAAAAGCTGCTCAACATCACTAATTATTAGAGAAATGCAAATCAAAACTACAATGAGGTAAGACCTCACACCTGTTAGAATCGGCATCATCAGATAATCTACAAACAACAAATTCTGGGGAGGGTGTGGACAAAAGGAACCCTCTTCCGCTATTGGTGGGAATGTAAATTGATACAGTCACTATGGAGAACAGTATGGAGGTTCCTTTAAAAAACTAAAAAGAGAATTACAATAGGATCCAGCAATCCCACTTCTGGGCATATACCCAGAGAAAACCATAAATCACAGATACACATTCACCACAATGTTCATTGCAGCACTATTTACAATAGCCAGGTAATGGAAGCAACCTAAATGCCCACAGACAGACGAATGGATAAAGATGTGGTACATATATAAAATGGAATATTACTCAGCCATAAAAAGGAATGAAACTGGGTCATTTGTAGAGAAGTTGATGGATCTAGAGACTGTCATACAGAGTGAAGTAAGTCAGAAAGAGAAAAACAAATATTGTATATTAATGCCTATATGTGGAACCTAGAAAAATGCTACAGATGAACTGGTTTCCAGGGCAGAAATAGAGACACAGAGGTAGAGAAAAAACGTATCGACACAGAGTGGGGGAAGCCATGGGGTGGTGGTGGTGGGATGAGTTGGGAGATTGGGATTGACCTGTATACATGTCTATGCATAAAATAGATAACTAATAATAACCTAGTGTATAAAAAAATAAATAAAATAAAATTTCAAAATTTTTAAAAATAAAATGTAAAAATAAAACAGAAAAAAAGTTCTTCCATTCACACTGATGTATTTATAAGAATGAATTATTTCCATGCTTATATCTATAAATACATAAAAGAGGAATAAAATCTAACTTGAACCAAAAAAGAAAAAAGAAAACTGAACCTAACAGTTATACAGAGGAAAACACTACCAAGGCACTTGCTCCAGTGGTAAACAATTCTGAAATTGGTCAGAGGTGGGGAATCATCTCCCATAGAGCCAGCAGCCCCGCCCGCCCACGCAAGGAGCGTCCTTATTGCAAAGCTGGGGGACCGTGCCGTGGCCTCTGTGAGTAAACGTGAGCTGAGCCCCAGGCCAGCTGCTGCTGAACTGTTCCCACCCTTCCCAGGTGAAACACCTGAATATGTACAAGGGCTTGAAAGCCTAGAGGAAGGGCCGTGGAGCCACACCAGCGACAGCACGCAGGCCACCTTGGTGCCTGCAGGTCAGCCAGGATGGTCCTGGCCACGGGCGCTCTTCTGGAAGCTTTCCATTGCCCTGCCTGAGATACCCCTCCTGTCCCGGCCCCCACTCCTTTTTTTCCTTCCTCACCTCAGCCCGGAGAGATATTCCAGTGGAAGTTATGGGTGACACATCCTCTTCTTTACAGGTGGCAGCCTGGCAACTCCTGCAGAAAGTCCAGCAGAGCCCCACTCACACCGGGCCACCCACAAAGCCGTGGACCCTCACACCCTCCCACCAGCACAGCCCCTAGACTGCTGATGGGGCAGAGAATATGGAGTCAGGCACAGCTGCAGGGGCTATTGCTGCCTGGAGTGCTGTTTATATTGACCTCAACCCAGGCACACCTGGAGAGGGCTTGCCGGCAGGGTCAGGCTGCCCAGGTCCGCTAATCCTCAGCCCTCAGGGAATCACATTGCAGAAAATGGACCTCGCTAAGACAGAATATTCGCCAAGGAAAAGAAGCACACAATGCCATTTGCAGCACCGTAGATGAGTCTAGAGGTAATCACGTGACTTGGAGTAAGTCAGAAAGTGAAAGACACATATCATATCATATCACTTATAGGTGTTACCTATAAATTGATACCAGGGCAGATATTTCCACGGAGAAGGGCAATCACAGATTCATTAAACAAACTTATGGTTCACCAAAGGAAAGGTGTGAGGATTGAATTCATTACGATATTGGGGTTAACAGACATATACAAACACAGTAGACGTATATAATCACCAAAGACCTACGGAGTACCAAGAGAAGACTACTCAACATTCTGTCATAACGTACATGGGAAAAGGATCCCAGGAAGAACAGACATATGTATATGTGTAAAAGAACCACCTCTTGCACACCTACAACAAGCTAAACGTTGTACTCAAACTTGCTGTAATAAAAAATAAATATTAAATTAAAAACACGAACAAGAAGTAGTGAGACAAACTTGAGGGGCTTTCTCCTGGCACATTCCGTTCTACATTCCAATCTAGAACGCGACTTCCATTGAGGCTCTGCTGCCCTAGTAACCAGATTTGGTAAGGGAGAACTGCTGCCACCTTGTGGCCGTTTCACACAACAGCAGCTTTAATCCCAGCGCTAATGGTCAGTGGATATTCCAAATCATTACAGGCCTGTAAATGACACCTGCCCTGAAAACAAATCCTGGGGTCATATATCGACCAAAAAATTAAAAAGACGTCCATATTTCAAAACGACAGTTTCAAGAGGCATATTTCACGCACATTAGTGTTCTGATTCTTTTGCTTTCTTTCTTTCTTTGTTAAAAAAACGGGAATGGAAAAAGGCAACCCTCAGAATGGGCGGAAACTTTCACAAACGAATCAATGGACCAAGGTTTAATCTCCAATATATATAAACAGCTCATGCAGCTTAATATTAATAAAACAAACAACCCAATACAAAAATGGGCAGAAGATCTAAATAGACGTTTCTTCAAAGAAGACACAGAGATGGCCAAGACGCAGATGAAAAGCTGCTCAACATCACTAATTATTAGAGAAATGCAAATCAAAACTACAATGAGGTAAGACCTCACACCTGTTAGAATCGGCATCATCAGATAATCTACAAACAACAAATTCTGGGGAGGGTGTGGACAAAAGGAACCCTCTTCCGCTATTGGTGGGAATGTAAATTGATACAGTCACTATGGAGAACAGTATGGAGGTTCCTTTAAAAAACTAAAAACAGAATTACAATAGGATCCAGCAATCCCACTTCTGGGCATATACCCAGAGAAAACCATAAATCACAGAGACACATTCACCACAATGTTCATTGCAGCACTATTTACAATAGCCAGGTAATGGAAGCAACCTAAATGCCCACAGACAGACGAATGGATAAAGATGTGGTACATATATAAAATGGAATATTACTCAGCCATAAAAAGGAATGAAACTGGGTCATTTGTAGAGAAGTTGATGGATCTAGAGACTGTCATACAGAGTGAAGTAAGTCAGAGAGAGAAAAACAAATATTGTATATTAATGCCTATATGTGGAACCTAGAAAAATGCTACAGATGAACTGGTTTGCAGGGCAGAAATAGAGACACAGAGGTAGAGAACAAACGTATGGACACAAAGTGGGGGAAGCCATGGGGTGGTGGTGGTGGGATGAGTTGGGACATTGGGATTGACCTGTATACATGTCTATGCATAAAATAGATAACTAATAATAACCTACTGTATAAAAAAAAATAAATAAAATTAAATTTCAAAAATTTTAAAAATAAAATGTAAAAATAAAACAGAAAAAATGTTCTTCCATTCACACTGATGTATTTATAAGAATGAATTATTTCCATGCTTATATCCATAAATACATAAAAGAGGAATAAAATCTAACTTGAACCAAAAAAGAAAAAAGAAAACTGAACCTAACAGTTATACAGAGGAAAACACTACCAAGGCACTTGCTCCAGTGGTAAACAATTCTGAAATTGGTCAGAGGTGGGGAATCATCTCCCATAGAGCCAGCAGCCCCGCCCGCCCACGCAAGGAGCGTCCTTATTGCAAAGCTGGGGGACCGTGCCGAGGCCTCTGTGAGTAAACGTGAGCTGAGCCCCAGGCCAGCTGCTGCTGAACTGTTCCCACCCTTCCCAGGTGAAACACCTGAATATGTACAAGGGCTTGAAAGCCTAGAGGAAGGGCCGTGGAGCCACACCAGCGAAAGCACGCAGGCCAACTTGGTGCCTGCAGGTCAGCCAGGATGGTCCTGGCCACGGGCGCTCTTCTGGAAGCTTTCCATTGCCCTGCCTGAGATACCCCTCCTGTCCCGGCCCCCACTCCTTTTTTTCCTTCCTCACCTCAGCACGGAGAGATACTCCAGTGGAAGTTATGGGTGACACATCCTCTTCTTTACAGGTGGCAGCCTGGCAACTCCTGCAGAAAGTCCAGCAGATCCCCACTCACACCGGGCCACCCACAAAGCCGTGGACCCTCACACCCTCCCACCAGCACAGCCCCGAGACTGCTGACGGGGCAGAGAATATGGAGTCAGGCACAGCTGCAGGGGCTATTGCTGCCTGGAGTGCTGTTTATATTGACCTCAACCCAGGCACACCTGGGGTGGGCTTGCCGGCAGGGTCAGGCTGCCCAGGTCAGCTAATCCTCAGCCCTCAGGGAATCACATTGCAGAAAATGGACCTCGCTAAGACAGAATATTCGCCAAGGAAAAGAAGCACACAATGCCATTTGCAGCACCGCAGATGAGTCTAGAGGTAATCACGTGACTTGGAGTAAGTCAGAAAGTGAAAGACACATATCATATCATATCACTTATAGGTGTTACCTATAAATTGATACCAGGGCAGATATTTCCACGGAGAAGGGCAATCACAGATTCATTAAACAAACTTATGGTTCACCAAAGGAAAGGTGTGAGGATTGAATTCATTACGATATTGGGGTTAACAGACATATACAAACACAGTAGACGTATATAATCACCAAAGACCTACGGAGTACCAAGAGAAGACTACTCAACATTCTGTCATAACGTACATGGGAAAAGGATCCCAGGAAGAACAGACATATGTATATGTGTAAAAGAACCACCTCTTGCACACCTACAACAAGCTAAACGTTGTACTCAAACTTGCTGTAATAAAAAATAAATATTAAATTAAAAACACGAACAAGAAGTAGTGAGACAAACTTGAGGGGCTTTCTCCTGGCACATTCCGTTCTACATTCCAATCTAGAACGCGACTTCCATTGAGGCTCTGCTGCCCTAGTAACCAGATTTGGTAAGGGAGAACTGCTGCCACCTTGTGGCCGTTTCACACAACAGCAGCTTTAATCCCAGCGCTAATGGTCAGTGGATATTCCAAATCATTACAGGCCTGTAAATGACACCTGCCCTGAAAACAAATCCTGGGGTCATATATCGACCAAAAAATTAAAAAGACGTCCATATTTCAAAACGACAGTTTCAAGAGGCATATTTCACGCACATTAGTGTTCTGATTCTTTTGCTTTCTTTCTTTCTTTGTTAAAAAAACGGGAATGGAAAAAGGCAACCCTCAGAATGGGCGGAAACTTTCACAAACGAATCAATGGACCAAGGTTTAATCTCCAATATATATAAACAGCTCATGCAGCTTAATATTAATAAAACAAACAACCCAATACAAAAATGGGCAGAAGATCTAAATAGACGTTTCTTCAAAGAAGACACAGAGATGGCCAAGACGCAGATGAAAAGCTGCTCAACATCACTAATTATTAGAGAAATGCAAATCAAAACTACAATGAGGTAAGACCTCACACCTGTTAGAATCGGCATCATCAGATAATCTACAAACAACAAATTCTGGGGAGGGTGTGGACAAAAGGAACCCTCTTCCGCTATTGGTGGGAATGTAAATTGATACAGTCACTATGGAGAACAGTATGGAGGTTCCTTTAAAAAACTAAAAAGAGAATTACCATAGGATCCAGCAATCCCACTTCTGGGCATATACCCAGAGAAAACCATAAATCACAGAGACACATTCACCACAATGTTCATTGCAGCACTATTTACAATAGCCAGGTAATGGAAGCAACCTAAATGCCCACAGACAGACGAATGGATAAAGATGTGGTACATATATAAAATGGAATATTACTCAGCCATAAAAAGGAATGAAACTGGGTCATTTGTAGAGAAGTTGATGGATCTAGAGACTGTCATACAGAGTGAAGTAAGTCAGAGAGAGAAAAACAAATATTGTATATAAATGCCTATATGTGGAACCTAGAAAAATGCTACAGATGAACTGGTTTGCAGGGCAGAAATAGAGACACAGAGGTAGAGAACAAACGTATGGACACAAAGTGGGGGAAGCCATGGGGTGGTGGTGGTGGGATGAGTTGGGACATTGGGATTGACCTGTATACATGTCTATGCATAAAATAGATAACTAATAATAACCTACTGTATAAAAAAAAATAAATAAAATTAAATTTCAAAAATTTTAAAAATAAAATGTAAAAATAAAACAGAAAAAATGTTCTTCCATTCACACTGATGTATTTATAAGAATGAATTATTTCCATGCTTATATCCATAAATACATAAAAGAGGAATAAAATCTAACTTGAACCAAAAAAGAAAAAAGAAAACTGAACCTAACAGTTATACAGAGGAAAACACTACCAAGGCACTTGCTCCAGTGGTAAACAATTCTGAAATTGGTCAGAGGTGGGGAATCATCTCCCATAGAGCCAGCAGCCCCGCCCGCCCACGCAAGGAGCGTCCTTATTGCAAAGCTGGGGGACCGTGCCGAGGCCTCTGTGAGTAAACGTGAGCTGAGCCCCAGGCCAGCTGCTGCTGAACTGTTCCCACCCTTCCCAGGTGAAACACCTGAATATGTACAAGGGCTTGAAAGCCTAGAGGAAGGGCCGTGGAGCCACACCAGCGACAGCACGCAGGCCACCTTGGTGCCTGCAGGTCAGCCAGGATGGTCCTGGCCACGGGTGCTCTTCTGGAAGCTTTCCATTGCCCTGCCTGAGATACCCCTCCTGTCCCGGCCCCCACTCCTTTTTTTCCTTCCTCACCTCAGCCCGGAGAGATATTCCAGTGGAAGTTATGGGTGACACATCCTCTTCTTTACAGGTGGCAGCCTGGCAACTCCTGCAGAAAGTCCAGCAGAGCCCCACTCACACCGGGCCACCCACAAAGCCGTGGACCCTCACACCCTCCCACCAGCACAGCCCCGAGACTGCTGACGGGGCAGAGAATATGGAGTCAGGCACAGCTGCAGGGGCTATTGCTGCCTGGAGTGCTGTTTATATTCACCTCAACCCAGGCACACCTGGAGAGGGCTTGCCGGCAGGGTCAGGCTGCCCAGGTCAGCTAATCCTCAGCCCTCAGGGAATCACATTGCAGAAAATGGACCTCGCTAAGACAGAATATTCGCCAAGGAAAAGAAGCACACAATGCGATTTGCAGCACCGTAGATGAGTCTAGAGGTAATCACGTGACTTGGAGTAAGTCAGAAAGTGAAAGACACATATCATATCATATCACTTATAGGTGTTACCTATAAATTGATACCAGGGCAGATATTTCCACGGAGAAGGGCAATCACAGATTCATTAAACAAACTTATGGTTCACCAAAGGAAAGGTGTGAGGATTGAATTCATTACGATATTGGGGTTAACAGACATATACAAACACAGTAGACGTATATAATCACCAAAGACCTACGGAGTACCAAGAGAAGACTACTCAACATTCTGTCATAACGTACATGGGAAAAGGATCCCAGGAAGAACAGACATATGTATATGTGTAAAAGAACCACCTCTTGCACACCTACAACAAGCTAAACGTTGTACTCAAACTTGCTGTAATAAAAAATAAATATTAAATTAAAAACACGAACAAGAAGTAGTGAGACAAACTTGAGGGGCTTTCTCCTGGCACATTCCGTTCTACATTCCAATCTAGAACGCGACTTCCATTGAGGCTCTGCTGCCCTAGTAACCAGATTTGGTAAGGGAGAACTGCTGCCACCTTGTGGCCGTTTCACACAACAGCAGCTTTAATCCCAGCGCTAATGGTCAGTGGATATTCCAAATCATTACAGGCCTGTAAATGACACCTGCCCTGAAAACAAATCCTGGGGTCATATATCGACCAAAAAATTAAAAAGACGTCCATATTTCAAAACGACAGTTTCAAGAGGCATATTTCACGCACATTAGTGTTCTGATTCTTTTGCTTTCTTTCTTTCTTTGTTAAAAAAACGGGAATGGAAAAAGGCAACCCTCAGAATGGGCGGAAACTTTCACAAACGAATCAATGGACCAAGGTTTAATCTCCAATATATATAAACAGCTCATGCAGCTTAATATTAATAAAACAAACAACCCAATACAAAAATGGGCAGAAGATCTAAATAGACGTTTCTTCAAAGAAGACACAGAGATGGCCAAGACGCACATGAAAAGCTGCTCAACATCACTAATTATTAGAGAAATGCAAATCAAAACTACAATGAGGTAAGACCTCACACCTGTTAGAATCGGCATCATCAGATAATCTACAAACAACAAATTCTGGGGAGGGTGTGGACAAAAGGAACCCTCTTCCGCTATTGGTGGGAATGTAAATTGATACAGTCACTATGGAGAACAGTATGGAGGTTCCTTTAAAAAACTAAAAAGAGAATTACCATAGGATCCAGCAATCCCACTTCTGGGCATATACCCAGAGAAAACCATAAATCACAAAGACACATTCACCACAATGTTCATTGCAGCACTATTTACAATAGCCAGGTAATGGAAGCAACCTAAATGCCCACAGACAGACGAATGGATAAAGATGTGGTACATATATAAAATGGAATATTACTCAGCCATAAAAAGGAATGAAACTGGGTCATTTGTAGAGAAGTTGATGGATCTAGAGACTGTCATACAGAGTGAAGTAAGTCAGAAAGAGAAAAACAAATATTGTATATTAATGCCTATATGTGGAACCTAGAAAAATGCTACAGATGAACTGGTTTGCAGGGCAGAAATAGAGACACAGAGGTAGAGAACAAACGTATGGACACAAAGTGGGGGAAGCCATGGGGTGGTGGTGGTGGGATGAGTTGGGACATTGGGATTGACCTGTATACATGTCTATGCATAAAATAGATAACTAATAATAACCTACTGTATAAAAAAAATAAATAAAATTAAATTTCAAAAATTTTAAAAATAAAATGTAAAAATAAAACAGAAAAAATGTTCTTCCATTCACACTGATGTATTTATAAGAATGAATTATTTCCATGCTTATATCCATAAATACATAAAAGAGGAATAAAATCTAACTTGAACCAAAAAAGAAAAAAGAAAACTGAACCTAACAGTTATACAGAGGAAAACACTACCAAGGCACTTGCTCCAGTGGTAAACAATTCTGAAATTGGTCAGAGGTGGGGAATCATCTCCCATAGAGCCAGCAGCCCCGCCCGCCCACGCAAGGAGCGTCCTTATTGCAAAGCTGGGGGACCGTGCCGAGGCCTCTGTGAGTAAACGTGAGCTGAGCCCCAGGCCAGCTGCTGCTGAACTGTTCCCACCCTTCCCAGGTGAAACACCTGAATATGTACAAGGGCTTGAAAGCCTAGAGGAAGGGCCGTGGCCCACACCAGCGACAGCACGCAGGCCACCTTGGTGCCTGCAGGTCAGCCAGGATGGTCCTGGCCACGGGCGCTCTTCTGGAAGCTTTCCATTGCCCTTCCTGAGATACCCCTCCTGTCCCGGCCCCCACTCCTTTTTTTCCTTCCTCACCTCAGCCCGGAGAGATATTCCAGTGGAAGTTATGGGTGACACATCCTCTTCTTTACAGGTGGCAGCCTGGCAACTCCTGCAGAAAGTCCAGCAGAGCCCCACTCACACCGGGCCACCCACAAAGCCGTGGACCTCACACCCTCCCACCAGCACAGCCCCGAGACTGCTGATGGGGCAGAGAATATGGAGTCAGGCACAGCTGCAGGGGCTATTGCTGCCTGGAGTGCTGTTTATATTGACCTCAACCCAGGCACACCTGGAGAGGGCTTGCCGGCAGGGTCAGGCTGCCCAGGTCCGCTAATCCTCAGCCCTCAGGGAATCACATTGCAGAAAATGGACCTCGCTAAGACAGAATATTCGCCAAGGAAAAGAAGCACACAATGCCATTTGCAGCACCGTAGATGAGTCTAGAGGTAATCACGTGACTTGGAGTAAGTCAGAAAGTGAAAGACACATATCATATCATATCACTTATAGGTGTTACCTATAAATTGATACCAGGGCAGATATTTCCACGGAGAAGGGCAATCACAGATTCATTAAACAAACTTATGGTTCACCAAAGGAAAGGTGTGAGGATTGAATTCATTACGATATTGGGGTTAACAGACATATACAAACACAGTAGACGTATATAATCACCAAAGACCTACGGAGTACCAAGAGAAGACTACTCAACATTCTGTCATAACGTACATGGGAAAAGGATCCCAGGAAGAACAGACATATGTATATGTGTAAAAGAACCACCTCTTGCACACCTACAACAAGCTAAACGTTGTACTCAAACTTGCTGTAATAAAAAATAAATATTAAATTAAAAACACGAACAAGAAGTAGTGAGACAAACTTGAGGGGCTTTCTCCTGGCACATTCCGTTCTACATTCCAATCTAGAACGCGACTTCCATTGAGGCTCTGCTGCCCTAGTAACCAGATTTGGTAAGGGAGAACTGCTGCCACCTTGTGGCCGTTTCACACAACAGCAGCTTTAATCCCAGCGCTAATGGTCAGTGGATATTCCAAATCATTACAGGCCTGTAAATGACACCTGCCCTGAAAACAAATCCTGGGGTCATATATCGACCAAAAAATTCAAAAGACGTCCATATTTCAAAACGACAGTTTCAAGAGGCATATTTCACGCACATTAGTGTTCTGATTCTTTTGCTTGCTTTCTTTCTTTGTTAAAAAAACGGGAATGGAAAAAGGCAACCCTCAGAATGGGCGAAAACTTTCACAAACGAATCAATGGACCAAGGTTTAATCTCCAATATATATAAACAGCTCATGCAGCTTAATATTAATAAAACAAACAACCCAATACAAAAATGGGCAGAAGATCTAAATAGACGTTTCTTCAAAGAAGACACAGAGATGGCCAAGACGCACATGAAAAGCTGCTCAACATCACTAATTATTAGAGAAATGCAAATCAAAACTACAATGAGGTAAGACCTCACACCTGTTAGAATCGGCATCATCAGATAATCTACAAACAACAAATTCTGGGGAGGGTGTGGACAAAAGGAACCCTCTTCCGCTATTGGTGGGAATGTAAATTGATACAGTCACTATGGAGAACAGTATGGAGGTTCCTTTAAAAAACTAAAAAGAGAATTACCATAGGATCCAGCAATCCCACTTCTGGGCATATACCCAGAGAAAACCATAAATCACAGAGACACATTCACCACAATGTTCATTGCAGCACTATTTACAATAGCCAGGTAATGGAAGCAACCTAAATGCCCACAGACAGACGAATGGATAAAGATGTGGTACATATATAAAATGGAATATTACTCAGCCATAAAAAGGAATGAAACTGGGTCATTTGTAGAGAAGTTGATGGATCTAGAGACTGTCATACAGAGTGAAGTAAGTCAGAGAGAGAAAAACAAATATTGTATATTAATGCCTATATGTGGAACCTAGAAAAATGCTACAGATGAACTGGTTTGCAGGGCAGAAATAGAGACACAGAGGTAGAGAACAAACGTATGGACACAAAGTGGGGGAAGCCATGGGGTGGTGGTGGTGGGATGAGTTGGGACATTGGGATTGACCTGTATACATGTCTATGCATAAAATAGATAACTAATAATAACCTACTGTATAAAAAAAATAAATAAAATTAAATTTCAAAAATTTTAAAAATAAAATGTAAAAATAAAACAGAAAAAATGTTCTTCCATTCACACTGATGTATTTATAAGAATGAATTATTTCCATGCTTATATCCATAAATACATAAAAGAGGAATAAAATCTAACTTGAACCAAAAAAGAAAAAAGAAAACTGAACCTAACAGTTATACAGAGGAAAACACTACCAAGGCACTTGCTCCAGTGGTAAACAATTCTGAAATTGGTCAGAGGTGGGGAATCATCTCCCATACAGCCAGCAGCCCCGCCCGCCCACGCAAGGAGCGTCCTTATTGCAAAGCTGGGGGACCGTGCCGAGGCCTCTGTGAGTAAACGTGAGCTGAGCCCCAGGCCAGCTGCTGCTGAACTGTTCCCACGCTTCCCAGGTGAAACACCTGAATATGTACAAGGGCTTGAAAGCCTAGAGGAAGGGCCATGGAGCCACACCAGCGACAGCACGCAGGCCACCTTGCTGCCTGCAGGTCAGCAAGGATGGTCCTGGCCACGGGCGCTCTTCTGGAAGCTTTCCATTGCCCTGCCTGAGATACCCCTCCTGTCCCGGCCCCCACTCCTTTTTTTCCTTCCTCACCTCAGCCCGGAGAGATATTCCAGTGGAAGTTATGGGTGACACCTCCTCTTCTTTACAGGTGGCAGCCTGGCAACTCCTGCAGAAAGTCCAGCAGAGCCCCACTCACACCGGGCCACCCACAAAGCCGTGGACCCTCACACCCTCCCACCAGCACAGCCCCGAGACTGCTGACGGGGCAGAGAATATGGAGTCAGGCACAGCTGCAGGGGCTATTGCTGCCTGGAGTGCTGTTTATATTGACCTCAACCCAGGCACACCTGGAGAGGGCTTGCCGGCAGGGTCAGGCTGCCCAGGTCAGCTAATCCTCAGCCCTCAGGGAATCACATTGCAGAAAATGGACCTCGCTAAGACAGAATATTCGCCAAGGAAAAGAAGCACACAATGCCATTTGCAGCACCGCAGATGAGTCTCGAGGTAATCACGTGACTTGGAGTAAGTCAGAAAGTGAAAGACACATATCATATCATATCACTTATAGGTGTTACCTATAAATTGATACCAGGGCAGATATTTCCACGGAGAAGGGCAATCACAGATTCATTAAACAAACTTATTGTTCACCAAAGGAAAGGTGTGAGGATTGAATTCATTACGATATTGGGGTTAACAGACATATACAAACACAGTAGACGTATATAATCACCAAAGACCTACGGAGTACCAAGAGAAGACTACTCAACATTCTGTCATAACGTACATGGGAAAAGGATCCCAGGAAGAACAGACATATGTATATGTGTAAAAGAACCACCTCTTGCACACCTACAACAAGCTAAACGTTGTACTCAAACTTGCTGTAATAAAAAATAAATATTAAATTAAAAACACGAACAAGAAGTAGTGAGACAAACTTGAGGGGCTTTCTCCTGGCACATTCCGTTCTACATTCCAATCTAGAACGCGACTTCCATTGAGGCTCTGCTGCCCTAGTAACCAGATTTGGTAAGGGAGAACTGCTGCCACCTTGTGGCCGTTTCACACAACAGCAGCTTTAATCCCAGCGCTAATGGTCAGTGGATATTCCAAATCATTACAGGCCTGTAAATGACACCTGCCCTGAAAACAAATCCTGGGGTCATATATCGACCAAAAAATTCAAAAGACGTCCATATTTCAAAACGACAGTTTCAAGAGGCATATTTCACGCACATTAGTGTTCTGATTCTTTTGCTTGCTTTCTTTCTTTGTTAAAAAAACGGGAATGGAAAAAGGCAACCCTCAGAATGGGCGAAAACTTTCACAAACGAATCAATGGACCAAGGTTTAATCTCCAATATATATAAACAGCTCATGCAGCTTAATATTAATAAAACAAACAACCCAATACAAAAATGGGCAGAAGATCTAAATAGACGTTTCTTCAAAGAAGACACAGAGATGGCCAAGACGCAGATGAAAAGCTGCTCAACATCACTAATTATTAGAGAAATGCAAATCAAAACTACAATGAGGTAAGACCTCACACCTGTTAGAATCGGCATCATCAGATAATCTACAAACAACAAATTCTGGGGAGGGTGTGGACAAAAGGAACCCTCTTCCGCTATTGGTGGGAATGTAAATTGATACAGTCACTATGGAGAACAGTATGGAGGTTCCTTTAAAAAACTAAAAAGAGAATTACCATAGGATCCAGCAATCCCACTTCTGGGCATATACCCAGAGAAAACCATAAATCACAGAGACACATTCACCACAATGTTCATTGCAGCACTATTTACAATAGCCAGGTAATGGAAGCAACCTAAATGCCCACAGACAGACGAATGGATAAAGATGTGGTACATATATAAAATGGAATATTACTCAGCCATAAAAAGGAATGAAACTGGGTCATTTGTAGAGAAGTTGATGGATCTAGAGACTGTCATACAGAGTGAAGTAAGTCAGAGAGAGAAAAACAAATATTGTATATTAATGCCTATATGTGGAACCTAGAAAAATGCTACAGATGAACTGGTTTGCAGGGCAGAAATAGAGACACAGAGGTAGAGAACAAACGTATGGACACAAAGTGGGGGAAGCCATGGGGTGGTGGTGGTGGGATGAGTTGGGACATTGGGATTGACCTGTATACATGTCTATGCATAAAATAGATAACTAATAATAACCTACTGTATAAAAAAAATAAATAAAATTAAATTTCAAAAATTTTAAAAATAAAATGTAAAAATAAAACAGAAAAAATGTTCTTCCATTCACACTGATGTATTTATAAGAATGAATTATTTCCATGCTTATATCCATAAATACATAAAAGAGGAATAAAATCTAACTTGAACCAAAAAAGAAAAAAGAAAACTGAACCTAACAGTTATACAGAGGAAAACACTACCAAGGCACTTGCTCCAGTGGTAAACAATTCTGAAATTGGTCAGAGGTGGGGAATCATCTCCCATACAGCCAGCAGCCCCGCCCGCCCACGCAAGGAGCGTCCTTATTGCAAAGCTGGGGGACCGTGCCGAGGCCTCTGTGAGTAAACGTGAGCTGAGCCCCAGGCCAGCTGCTGCTGAACTGTTCCCACGCTTCCCAGGTGAAACACCTGAATATGTACAAGGGCTTGAAAGCCTAGAGGAAGGGCCATGGAGCCACACCAGCGACAGCACGCAGGCCACCTTGCTGCCTGCAGGTCAGCAAGGATGGTCCTGGCCACGGGCGCTCTTCTGGAAGCTTTCCATTGCCCTGCCTGAGATACCCCTCCTGTCCCGGCCCCCACTCCTTTTTTTCCTTCCTCACCTCAGCCCGGAGAGATATTCCAGTGGAAGTTATGGGTGACACCTCCTCTTCTTTACAGGTGGCAGCCTGGCAACTCCTGCAGAAAGTCCAGCAGAGCCCCACTCACACCGGGCCACCCACAAAGCCGTGGACCCTCACACCCTCCCACCAGCACAGCCCCGAGACTGCTGACGGGGCAGAGAATATGGAGTCAGGCACAGCTGCAGGGGCTATTGCTGCCTGGAGTGCTGTTTATATTGACCTCAACCCAGGCACACCTGGAGAGGGCTTGCCGGCAGGGTCAGGCTGCCCAGGTCAGCTAATCCTCAGCCCTCAGGGAATCACATTGCAGAAAATGGACCTCGCTAAGACAGAATATTCGCCAAGGAAAAGAAGCACACAATGCCATTTGCAGCACCGCAGATGAGTCTCGAGGTAATCACGTGACTTGGAGTAAGTCAGAAAGTGAAAGACACATATCATATCATATCACTTATAGGTGTTACCTATAAATTGATACCAGGGCAGATATTTCCACGGAGAAGGGCAATCACAGATTCATTAAACAAACTTATTGTTCACCAAAGGAAAGGTGTGAGGATTGAATTCATTACGATATTGGGGTTAACAGACATATACAAACACAGTAGACGTATATAATCACCAAAGACCTACGGAGTACCAAGAGAAGACTACTCAACATTCTGTCATAACGTACATGGGAAAAGGATCCCAGGAAGAACAGACATATGTATATGTGTAAAAGAACCACCTCTTGCACACCTACAACAAGCTAAACGTTGTACTCAAACTTGCTGTAATAAAAAATAAATATTAAATTAAAAACACGAACAAGAAGTAGTGAGACAAACTTGAGGGGCTTTCTCCTGGCACATTCCGTTCTACATTCCAATCTAGAACGCGACTTCCATTGAGGCTCTGCTGCCCTAGTAACCAGATTTGGTAAGGGAGAACTGCTGCCACCTTGTGGCCGTTTCACACAACAGCAGCTTTAATCCCAGCGCTAATGGTCAGTGGATATTCCAAATCATTACAGGCCTGTAAATGACACCTGCCCTGAAAACAAATCCTGGGGTCATATATCGACCAAAAAATTCAAAAGACGTCCATATTTCAAAACGACAGTTTCAAGAGGCATATTTCACGCACATTAGTGTTCTGATTCTTTTGCTTGCTTTCTTTCTTTGTTAAAAAAACGGGAATGGAAAAAGGCAACCCTCAGAATGGGCGAAAACTTTCACAAACGAATCAATGGACCAAGGTTTAATCTCCAATATATATAAACAGCTCATGCAGCTTAATATTAATAAAACAAACAACCCAATACAAAAATGGGCAGAAGATCTAAATAGACGTTTCTTCAAAGAAGACACAGAGATGGCCAAGACGCAGATGAAAAGCTGCTCAACATCACTAATTATTAGAGAAATGCAAATCAAAACTACAATGAGGTAAGACCTCACACCTGTTAGAATCGGCATCATCAGATAATCTACAAACAACAAATTCTGGGGAGGGTGTGGACAAAAGGAACCCTCTTTCGCTATTGGTGGGAATGTAAATTGATACAGTCACTATGGAGAACAGTATGGAGGTTCCTTTAAAAAACTAAAAAGAGAATTACCATAGGATCCAGCAATCCCACTTCTGGGCATATACCCAGAGAAAACCATAAATCACAAAGACACATTCACCACAATGTTCATTGCAGCACTATTTACAATAGCCAGGTAATGGAAGCAACCTAAATGCCCACAGACAGACGAATGGATAAAGATGTGGTACATATATAAAATGGAATATTACTCAGCCATAAAAAGGAATGAAACTGGGTCATTTGTAGAGAAGTTGATGGATCTAGAGACTGTCATACAGAGTGAAGTAAGTCAGAGAGAGAAAAACAAATATTGTATATTAATGCCTATATGTGGAACCTAGAAAAATGCTACAGATGAACTGGTTTGCAGGGCAGAAATAGAGACACAGAGGTAGAGAACAAACGTATGGACACAAAGTGGGGGAAGCCATGGGGTGGTGGTGGTGGGATGAGTTGGGACATTGGGATTGACCTGTATACATGTCTATGCATAAAATAGATAACTAATAATAACCTACTGTATAAAAAAAATAAATAAAATTAAATTTCAAAAATTTTAAAAATAAAATGTAAAAATAAAACAGAAAAAATGTTCTTCCATTCACACTGATGTATTTATAAGAATGAATTATTTCCATGCTTATATCCATAAATACATAAAAGAGGAATAAAATCTAACTTGAACCAAAAAAGAAAAAAGAAAACTGAACCTAACAGTTATACAGAGGAAAACACTACCAAGGCACTTGCTCCAGTGGTAAACAATTCTGAAATTGGTCAGAGGTGGGGAATCATCTCCCATAGAGCCAGCAGCCCCGCCCGCCCACGCAAGGAGCGTCCTTATTGCAAAGCTGGGGGACCGTGCCGAGGCCTCTGTGAGTAAACGTGAGCTGAGCCCCAGGCCAGCTGCTGCTGAACTGTTCCCACCCTTCCCAGGTGAAACACCTGAATATGTACAAGGGCTTGAAAGCCTAGAGGAAGGGCCGTGGAGCCACACCAGCGACAGCATGCAGGCCACCTTGGTGCCTGCAGGTCAGCCAGGATGGTCCTGGCCACGGGCCCTCTTCTGGAAGCTTTCCATTGCCCTTCCTGAGATACCCCTCCTGTCCCGGCCCCCACTCCTTTTTTTCCTTCCTCACCTCAGCCCGGAGAGATATTCCAGTGGAAGTTATGGGTGACACATCCTCTTCTTTACAGGTGGCAGCCTGGCAACACCTGCAGAAAGTCCAGCAGAGCCCCACTCACACCGGGCCACCCACAAAGCCGTGGACCTCACTCCCTCCCACCAGCACAGCCCCGAGACTGCTGATGGGGCAGAGAATATGGAGTCAGGCACAGCTGCAGGGGCTATTGCTGCCTGGAGTGCTGTTTATATTGACCTCAACCCAGGCACACCTGGAGAGGGCTTGCCGGCAGGTTCAGGCTGCCCAGGTCAGCTAATCCTCAGCCCTCAGGGAATCACATTGCAGAAAATGGACCTCGCTAAGACAGAATATTCGCCAAGGAAAAGAAGCACACAATGCCATTTGCAGCACCGTAGATGAGTCTAGAGGTAATCACGTGACTTGGAGTAAGTCAGAAAGTGAAAGACACATATCATATCATATCACTTATAGGTGTTACCTATAAATTGATACCAGGGCAGATATTTCCACGGAGAAGGGCAATCACAGATTCATTAAACAAACTTATGGTTCACCAAAGGAAAGGTGTGAGGATTGAATTCATTACGATATTGGGGTTAACAGACATATACAAACACAGTAGACGTATATAATCACCAAAGACCTACGGAGTACCAAGAGAAGACTACTCAACATTCTGTCATAACGTACATGGGAAAAGGATCCCAGGAAGAACAGACATATGTATATGTGTAAAAGAACCACCTCTTGCACACCTACAACAAGCTAAACGTTGTACTCAAACTTGCTGTAATAAAAAATAAATATTAAATTAAAAACACGAACAAGAAGTAGTGAGACAAACTTGAGGGGCTTTCTCCTGGCACATTCCGTTCTACATTCCAATCTAGAACGCGACTTCCATTGAGGCTCTGCTGCCCTAGTAACCAGATTTGGTAAGGGAGAACTGCTGCCACCTTGTGGCCGTTTCACACAACAGCAGCTTTAATCCCAGCGCTAATGGTCAGTGGATATTCCAAATCATTACAGGCCTGTAAATGACACCTGCCCTGAAAACAAATCCTGGGGTCATATATCGACCAAAAAATTCAAAAGACGTCCATATTTCAAAACGACAGTTTCAAGAGGCATATTTCACGCACATTAGTGTTCTGATTCTTTTGCTTTCTTTCTTTCTTTGTTAAAAAACGGGAATGGAAAAAGGCAACCCTCAGAATGGGCGAAAACTTTCACAAACGAATCAATGGACCAAGGTTTAATCTCCAATATATATAAACAGCTCATGCAGCTTAATATTAATAAAACAAACAACCCAATACAAAAATGGGCAGAAGATCTAAATAGACGTTTCTTCAAAGAAGACACAGAGATGGCCAAGACGCAGATGAAAAGCTGCTCAACATCACTAATTATTAGAGAAATGCAAATCAAAACTACAATGAGGTAAGACCTCACACCTGTTAGAATCGGCATCATCAGATAATCTACAAACAACAAATTCTGGGGAGGGTGTGGACAAAAGGAACCCTCTTCCGCTATTGGTGGGAATGTAAATTGATACAGTCACTATGGAGAACAGTATGGAGGTTCCTTTAAAAAACTAAAAAGAGAATTACCATAGGATCCAGCAATCCCACTTCTGGGCATATACCCAGAGAAAACCATAAATCACAAAGACACATTCACCACAATGTTCATTGCAGCACTATTTACAATAGCCAGGTAATGGAAGCAACCTAAATGCCCACAGACAGACGAATGGATAAAGATGTGGTACATATATAAAATGGAATATTACTCAGCCATAAAAAGGAATGAAACTGGGTCATTTGTAGAGAAGTTGATGGATCTAGAGACTGTCATACAGAGTGAAGTAAGTCAGAAAGAGAAAAACAAATATTGTATATTAATGCCTATATGTGGAACCTAGAAAAATGCTACAGATGAACTGGTTTGCAGGGCAGAAATAGAGACACAGAGGTAGAGAACAAACGTATGGACACAAAGTGGGGGAAGCCATGGGGTGGTGGTGGTGGGATGAGTTGGGACATTGGGATTGACCTGTATACATGTCTATGCATAAAATAGATAACTAATAATAACCTACTGTATAAAAAAAATAAATAAAATTAAATTTCAAAAATTTTAAAAATAAAATGTAAAAATAAAACAGAAAAAATGTTCTTCCATTCACACTGATGTATTTATAAGAATGAATTATTTCCATGCTTATATCCATAAATACATAAAAGAGGAATAAAATCTAACTTGAACCAAAAAAGAAAAAAGAAAACTGAACCTAACAGTTATACAGAGGAAAACACTACCAAGGCACTTGCTCCAGTGGTAAACAATTCTGAAATTGGTCAGAGGTGGGGAATCATCTCCCATAGAGCCAGCAGCCCCGCCCGCCCACGCAAGGAGCGTCCTTATTGCAAAGCTGGGGGACCGTGCCGAGGCCTCTGTGAGTAAACGTGAGCTGAGCCCCAGGCCAGCTGCTGCTGAACTGTTCCCACCCTTCCCAGGTGAAACACCTGAATATGTACAAGGGCTTGAAAGCCTAGAGGAAGGGCCGTGGAGCCACACCAGCGACAGCACGCAGGCCACCTTGGTGCCTGCAGGTCAGCCAGGATGGTCCTGGCCACGGGCGCTCTTCTGGAAGCTTTCCATTGCCCTTCCTGAGATACCCCTCCTGTCCCGGCCCCCACTCCTTTTTTTCCTTCCTCACCTCAGCCCGGAGAGATATTCCAGTGGAAGTTATGGGTGACACATCCTCTTCTTTACAGGTGGCAGCCTGGCAACACCTGCAGAAAGTCCAGCAGAGCCCCACTCACACCGGGCCACCCACAAAGCCGTGGACCTCACTCCCTCCCACCAGCACAGCCCCGAGACTGCTGATGGGGCAGAGAATATGGAGTCAGGCACAGCTGCAGGGGCTATTGCTGCCTGGAGTGCTGTTTATATTGACCTCAACCCAGGCACACCTGGAGAGGGCTTGCCGGCAGGTTCAGGCTGCCCAGGTCAGCTAATCCTCAGCCCTCAGGGAATCACATTGCAGAAAATGGACCTCGCTAAGACAGAATATTCGCCAAGGAAAAGAAGCACACAATGCCATTTGCAGCACCGTAGATGAGTCTAGAGGTAATCACGTGACTTGGATTAAGTCAGAAAGTGAAAGACACATATCATATCATATCACTTATAGGTGTTACCTATAAATTGATACCAGGGCAGATATTTCCACGGAGAAGGGCAATCACAGATTCATTAAACAAACTTATGGTTCACCAAAGGAAAGGTGTGAGGATTGAATTCATTACGATATTGGGGTTAACAGACATATACAAACACAGTAGACGTATATAATCACCAAAGACCTACGGAGTACCAAGAGAAGACTACTCAACATTCTGTCATAACGTACATGGGAAAAGGATCCCAGGAAGAACAGACATATGTATATGTGTAAAAGAACCACCTCTTGCACACCTACAACAAGCTAAACGTTGTACTCAAACTTGCTGTAATAAAAAATAAATATTAAATTAAAAACACGAACAAGAAGTAGTGAGACAAACTTGAGGGGCTTTCTCCTGGCACATTCCGTTCTACATTCCAATCTAGAACGCGACTTCCATTGAGGCTCTGCTGCCCTAGTAACCAGATTTGGTAAGGGAGAACTGCTGCCACCTTGTGGCCGTTTCACACAACAGCAGCTTTAATCCCAGCGCTAATGGTCAGTGGATATTCCAAATCATTACAGGCCTGTAAATGACACCTGCCCTGAAAACAAATCCTGGGGTCATATATCGACCAAAAAATTCAAAAGACGTCCATATTTCAAAACGACAGTTTCAAGAGGCATATTTCACGCACATTAGTGTTCTGATTCTTTTGCTTTCTTTCTTTCTTTGTTAAAAAACGGGAATGGAAAAAGGCAACCCTCAGAATGGGCGAAAACTTTCACAAACGAATCAATGGACCAAGGTTTAATCTCCAATATATATAAACAGCTCATGCAGCTTAATATTAATAAAACAAACAACCCAATACAAAAATGGGCAGAAGATCTAAATAGACGTTTCTTCAAAGAAGACACAGAGATGGCCAAGACGCAGATGAAAAGCTGCTCAACATCACTAATTATTAGAGAAATGCAAATCAAAACTACAATGAGGTAAGACCTCACACCTGTTAGAATCGGCATCATCAGATAATCTACAAACAACAAATTCTGGGGAGGGTGTGGACAAAAGGAACCCTCTTCCGCTATTGGTGGGAATGTAAATTGATACAGTCACTATGGAGAACAGTATGGAGGTTCCTTTAAAAAACTAAAAAGAGAATTACCATAGGATCCAGCAATCCCACTTCTGGGCATATACCCAGAGAAAACCATAAATCACAAAGACACATTCACCACAATGTTCATTGCAGCACTATTTACAATAGCCAGGTAATGGAAGCAACCTAAATGCCCACAGACAGACGAATGGATAAAGATGTGGTACATATATAAAATGGAATATTACTCAGCCATAAAAAGGAATGAAACTGGGTCATTTGTAGAGAAGTTGATGGATCTAGAGACTGTCATACAGAGTGAAGTAAGTCAGAAAGAGAAAAACAAATATTGTATATTAATGCCTATATGTGGAACCTAGAAAAATGCTACAGATGAACTGGTTTGCAGGGCAGAAATAGAGACACAGAGGTAGAGAACAAACGTATGGACACAAAGTGGGGGAAGCCATGGGGTGGTGGTGGTGGGATGAGTTGGGACATTGGGATTGACCTGTATACATGTCTATGCATAAAATAGATAACTAATAATAACCTACTGTATAAAAAAAATAAATAAAATTAAATTTCAAAAATTTTAAAAATAAAATGTAAAAATAAAACAGAAAAAATGTTCTTCCATTCACACTGATGTATTTATAAGAATGAATTATTTCCATGCTTATATCCATAAATACATAAAAGAGGAATAAAATCTAACTTGAACCAAAAAAGAAAAAAGAAAACTGAACCTAACAGTTATACAGAGGAAAACACTACCAAGGCACTTGCTCCAGTGGTAAACAATTCTGAAATTGGTCAGAGGTGGGGAATCATCTCCCATAGAGCCAGCAGCCCCGCCCGCCCACGCAAGGAGCGTCCTTATTGCAAAGCTGGGGGACCGTGCCGAGGCCTCTGTGAGTAAACGTGAGCTGAGCCCCAGGCCAGCTGCTGCTGAACTGTTCCCACCCTTCCCAGGTGAAACACCTGAATATGTACAAGGGCTTGAAAGCCTAGAGGAAGGGCCGTGGAGCCACACCAGCGACAGCACGCAGGCCACCTTGGTGCCTGCAGGTCAGCCAGGATGGTCCTGGCCACGGGCGCTCTTCTGGAAGCTTTCCATTGCCCTGCCTGAGATACCCCTCCTGTCCCGGCCCCCACTCCTTTTTTTCCTTCCTCACCTCAGCCCGGAGAGATATTCCAGTGGAAGTTATGGGTGACACATCCTCTTCTTTACAGGTGGCAGCCTGGCAACTCCTGCAGAAAGTCCAGCAGAGCCCCACTCACACCGGGCCACCCACAAAGCCGTGGACCCTCACACCCTCCCACCAGCACAGCCCCGAGACTGCTGATGGGGCAGAGAATATGGAGTCAGGCACAGCTGCAGGGGCTATTGTTGCCTGGAGTGCTGTTTATATTGACCTCAACCCAGGCACACCTGGAGAGGGCTTGCCGGCAGGTTCAGGCTGCCCAGGTCAGCTAATCCTCAGCCCTCAGGGAATCACATTGCAGAAAATGGACCTCGCTAAGACAGAATATTCGCCAAGGAAAAGAAGCACACAATGCCATTTGCAGCACCGTAGATGAGTCTAGAGATAATCACGTGACTTGGAGTAAGTCAGAAAGTGAAAGACACATATCATATCATATCACTTATAGGTGTTACCTATAAATTGATACCAGGGCAGATATTTCCACGGAGAAGGGCAATCACAGATTCATTAAACAAACTTATGGTTCACTAAAGGAAAGGTGTGAGGATTGAATTCATTACGATATTGGGGTTAACAGACATATACAAACACAGTAGACGTATATAATCACCAAAGACCTACGGAGTACCAAGAGAAGACTACTCAACATTCTGTCATAACGTACATGGGAAAAGGATCCCAGGAAGAACAGACATATGTATATGTGTAAAAGAACCACCTCTTGCACACCTACAACAAGCTAAACGTTGTACTCAAACTTGCTGTAATAAAAAATAAATATTAAATTAAAAACACGAACAAGAAGTAGTGAGACAAACTTGAGGGGCTTTCTCCTGGCACATTCCGTTCTACATTCCAATCTAGAACGCGACTTCCATTGAGGCTCTGCTGCCCTAGTAACCAGATTTGGTAAGGGAGAACTGCTGCCACCTTGTGGCCGTTTCACACAACAGCAGCTTTAATCCCAGCGCTAATGGTCAGTGGATATTCCAAATCATTACAGGCCTGTAAATGACACCTGCCCTGAAAACAAATCCTGGGGTCATATATCGACCAAAAAATTCAAAAGACGTCCATATTTCAAAACGACAGTTTCAAGAGGCATATTTCACGCACATTAGTGTTCTGATTCTTTTGCTTTCTTTCTTTCTTTGTTAAAAAACGGGAATGGAAAAAGGCAACCCTCAGAATGGGCAAAAACTTTCACAAACGAATCAATGGACCAAGGTTTAATCTCCAATATATATAAACAACTCATGCAGCTTAATATTAATAAAACAAACAACCCAATACAAAAATGGGCAGAAGATCTAAATAGACGTTTCTTCAAAGAAGACACAGAGATGGCCAAGACGCAGATGAAAAGCTGCTCAACATCACTAATTATTAGAGAAATGCAAATCAAAACTACAATGAGGTAAGACCACACACCTGTTAGAATCGGCATCATCAGATAATCTACAAACAACAAATTCTGGGGAGGGTGTGGACAAAAGGAACCCTCTTCCGCTATTGGTGGGAATGTAAATTGATACAGTCACTATGGAGAACAGTATGGAGGTTCCTTTAAAAAACTAAAAAGAGAATTACCATAGGATCCAGCAATCCCACTTCTGGGCATATACCCAGAGAAAACCATAAATCACAAAGACACATTCACCACAATGTTCATTGCAGCACTATTTACAATAGCCAGGTAATGGAAGCAACCTAAATGCCCACAGACAGACGAATGGATAAAGATGTGGTACATATATAAAATGGAATATTACTCAGCCATAAAAAGGAATGAAACTGGGTCATTTGTAGAGAAGTTGATGGATCTAGAGACTGTCATACAGAGTGAAGTAAGTCAGAAAGAGAAAAACAAATATTGTATATTAATGCCTATATGTGGAACCTAGAAAAATGCTACAGATGAACTGGTTTGCAGGGCAGAAATAGAGACACAGAGGTAGAGAACAAACGTATGGACACAAAGTGGGGGAAGCCATGGGGTGGTGGTGGTGGGATGAGTTGGGACATTGGGATTGACCTGTATACATGTCTATGCATAAAATAGATAACTAATAATAACCTACTGTATAAAAAAAATAAATAAAATTAAATTTCAAAAATTTTAAAAATAAAATGTAAAAATAAAACAGAAAAAATGTTCTTCCATTCACACTGATGTATTTATAAGAATGAATTATTTCCATGCTTATATCCATAAATACATAAAAGAGGAATAAAATCTAACTTGAACCAAAAAAGAAAAAAGAAAACTGAACCTAACAGTTATACAGAGGAAAACACTACCAAGGCACTTGCTCCAGTGGTAAACAATTCTGAAATTGGTCAGAGGTGGGGAATCATCTCCCATAGAGCCAGCAGCCCCGCCCGCCCACGCAAGGAGCGTCCTTATTGCAAAGCTGGGGGACCGTGCCGAGGCCTCTGTGAGTAAACGTGAGCTGAGCCCCAGGCCAGCTGCTGCTGAACTGTTCCCACCCTTCCCAGGTGAAACACCTGAATATGTACAAGGGCTTGAAAGCCTAGAGGAAGGGCCGTGGAGCCACACCAGCGACAGCACGCAGGCCACCTTGGTGCCTGCAGGTCAGCCAGGATGGTCCTGGCCACGGGCGCTCTTCTGGAAGCTTTCCATTGCCCTGCCTGAGATACCCCTCCTGTCCCGGCCCCCACTCCTTTTTTTCCTTCCTCACCTCAGCCCGGAGAGATATTCCAGTGGAAGTTATGGGTGACACATCCTCTTCTTTACAGGTGGCAGCCTGGCAACTCCTGCAGAAAGTCCAGCAGAGCCCCACTCACACCGGGCCACCCACAAAGCCGTGGACCCTCACACCCTCCCACCAGCACAGCCCCGAGACTGCTGACGGGGCAGAGAATATGGAGTCAGGCACAGCTGCAGGGGCTATTGTTGCCTGGAGTGCTGTTTATATTGACCTCAACCCAGGCACACCTGGAGAGGGCTTGCCGGCAGGTTCAGGCTGCCCAGGTCAGCTAATCCTCAGCCCTCAGGGAATCACATTGCAGAAAATGGACCTCGCTAAGACAGAATATTCGCCAAGGAAAAGAAGCACACAATGCCATTTGCAGCACCGTAGATGAGTCTAGAGATAATCACGTGACTTGGAGTAAGTCAGAAAGTGAAAGACACATATCATATCATATCACTTATAGGTGTTACCTATAAATTGATACCAGGGCAGATATTTCCACGGAGAAGGGCAATCACAGATTCATTAAACAAACTTATGGTTCACCAAAGGAAAGGTGTGAGGATTGAATTCATTACGATATTGGGGTTAACAGACATATACAAACACAGTAGACATATATAATCACCAAAGACCTACGGAGTACCAAGAGAAGACTACTCAACATTCTGTCATAACGTACATGGGAAAAGGATCCCAGGAAGAACAGACATATGTATATGTGTAAAAGAACCACCTCTTGCACACCTACAACAAGCTAAACGTTGTACTCAAACTTGCTGTAATAAAAAATAAATATTAAATTAAAAACACGAACAAGAAGTAGTGAGACAAACTTGAGGGGCTTTCTCCTGGCACATTCCGTTCTACATTCCAATCTAGAACGCGACTTCCATTGAGGCTCTGCTGCCCTAGTAACCAGATTTGGTAAGGGAGAACTGCTGCCACCTTGTGGCCGTTTCACACAACAGCAGCTTTAATCCCAGCGCTAATGGTCAGTGGATATTCCAAATCATTACAGGCCTGTAAATGACACCTGCCCTGAAAACAAATCCTGGGGTCATATATCGACCAAAAAATTCAAAAGACGTCCATATTTCAAAACGACAGTTTCAAGAGGCATATTTCACGCACATTAGTGTTCTGCTTTTGATTTCTTTCTTTCTTTGTTAAAAAAACGGGAATGGAAAAAGGCAACCCTCAGAATGGGCGAAAACTTTCACAAACGAATCAATGGACCAAGGTTTAATCTCCAATATATATAAACAGCTCATGCAGCTTAATATTAATAAAACAAACAACCCTATACAAAATTGGGCAGAAGATCTAAATAGACGTTTCTTCAAAGAAGACACAGAGATGGCCAAGACGCAGATGAAAAGCTGCTCAACATCACTAATTATTAGAGAAATGCAAATCAAAACTACAATGAGGTAAGACCTCACACCTGTTAGAATCGGCATCATCAGATAATCTACAAACAACAAATTCTGGGGAGGGTGTGGACAAAAGGAACCCTCTTCCGCTATTGGTGGGAATGTAAATTGATACAGTCACTATGGAGAACAGTATGGAGGTTCCTTTAAAAAACTAAAAAGAGAATTACCATAGGATCCAGCAATCCCACTTCTGGGCATATACCCAGAGAAAACCATAAATCACAAAGACACATTCACCACAATGTTCATTGCAGCACTATTTACAATAGCCAGGTAATGGAAGCAACCTAAATGCCCACAGACAGACGAATGGATAAAGATGTGGTACATATATAAAATGGAATATTACTCAGCCATAAAAAGGAATGAAACTGGGTCATTTGTAGAGAAGTTGATGGATCTAGAGACTGTCATACAGAGTGAAGTAAGTCAGAAAGAGAAAAACAAATATTGTATATTAATGCCTATATGTGGAACCTAGAAAAATGCTACAGATGAACTGGTTTGCAGGGCAGAAATAGAGACACAGAGGTAGAGAACAAACGTATGGACACAAAGTGGGGGAAGCCATGGGGTGGTGTTGGTGGGATGAGTTGGGACATTGGGATTGACCTGTATACATGTCTATGCATAAAATAGATAACTAATAATAACCTAGTGTATAAAAAAATAAATAAAATTAAATTTCAAAAATTTTAAAAATAAAATGTAAAAATAAAACAGAAAAAATGTTCTTCCATTCAAACTGATGTATTTATAAGAATGAATTATTTCCATGCTTATATCCATAAATACATAAAAGAGGAATAAAATCTAACTTGAACCAAAAAAGAAAAAAGAAAACTGAACCTAACAGTTATACAGAGGAAAACACTACCAAGGCACTTGCTCCAGTGGTAAACAATTCTGAAATTGGTCAGAGGTGGGGAATCATCTCCCATAGAGCCAGCAGCCCCGCCCGCCCACGCAAGGAGCGTCCTTATTGCAAAGCTGGGGGACCGTGCCGAGGCCTCTGTGAGTAAACGTGACCTGAGCCCCAGGCCAGCTGCTGCTGAACTGTTCCCACCCTTCCCAGGTGAAACACCTGAATATGTACAAGGGCTTGAAAGCCTAGAGGAAGGGCCGTGGAGCCACACCCGCGACAGCACGCAGGCCACCTTGGTGCCTGCAGGTCAGCCAGGATGGTCCTGGCCACGGGCGCTCTTCTGGAAGCTTTCCATTGCCCTGCCTGAGATACCCCTCCTGTCCCGGCCCCCACTCCTTTTTTTCCTTCCTCACCTCAGCCCGGAGAGATATTCCAGTGGAAGTTATGGGTGACACATCCTCTTCTTTACAGGTGGCAGCCTGGCAACTCCTGCAGAAAGTCCAGCAGAGCCCCACTCACACCGGGCCACCCACAAAGCCGTGGACCCTCACACCCTCCCACCAGCACAGCCCCGAGACTGCTGACGGGGCAGAGAATATGGAGTCAGGCACAGCTGCAGGGGCTATTGTTGCCTGGAGTGCTGTTTATATTGACCTCAACCCAGGCACACCTGGAGAGGGCTTGCCGGCAGGTTCAGGCTGCCCAGGTCAGCTAATCCTCAGCCCTCAGGGAATCACATTGCAGAAAATGGACCTCGCTAAGACAGAATATTCGCCAAGGAAAAGAAGCACACAATGCCATTTGCAGCACCGTAGATGAGTCTAGAGATAATCACGTGACTTGGAGTAAGTCAGAAAGTGAAAGACACATATCATATCATATCACTTATAGGTGTTACCTATAAATTGATACCAGGGCAGATATTTCCACGGAGAAGGGCAATCACAGATTCATTAAACAAACTTATGGTTCACCAAAGGAAAGGTGTGAGGATTGAATTCATTACGATATTGGGGTTAACAGACATATACAAACACAGTAGACATATATAATCACCAAAGACCTACGGAGTACCAAGAGAAGACTACTCAACATTCTGTCATAACGTACATGGGAAAAGGATCCCAGGAAGAACAGACATATGTATATGTGTAAAAGAACCACCTCTTGCACACCTACAACAAGCTAAACGTTGTACTCAAACTTGCTGTAATAAAAAATAAATATTAAATTAAAAACACGAACAAGAAGTAGTGAGACAAACTTGAGGGGCTTTCTCCTGGCACATTCCGTTCTACATTCCAATCTAGAACGCGACTTCCATTGAGGCTCTGCTGCCCTAGTAACCAGATTTGGTAAGGGAGAACTGCTGCCACCTTGTGGCCGTTTCACACAACAGCAGCTTTAATCCCAGCGCTAATGGTCAGTGGATATTCCAAATCATTACAGGCCTGTAAATGACACCTGCCCTGAAAACAAATCCTGGGGTCATATATCGACCAAAAAATTCAAAAGACGTCCATATTTCAAAACGACAGTTTCAAGAGGCATATTTCACGCACATTAGTGTTCTGCTTTTGATTTCTTTCTTTCTTTGTTAAAAAAACGGGAATGGAAAAAGGCAACCCTCAGAATGGGCGAAAACTTTCACAAACGAATCAATGGACCAAGGTTTAATCTCCAATATATATAAACAGCTCATGCAGCTTAATATTAATAAAACAAACAACCCTATACAAAATTGGGCAGAAGATCTAAATAGACGTTTCTTCAAAGAAGACACAGAGATGGCCAAGACGCAGATGAAAAGCTGCTCAACATCACTAATTATTAGAGAAATGCAAATCAAAACTACAATGAGGTAAGACCTCACACCTGTTAGAATCGGCATCATCAGATAATCTACAAACAACAAATTCTGGGGAGGGTGTGGACAAAAGGAACCCTCTTCCGCTATTGGTGGGAATGTAAATTGATACAGTCACTATGGAGAACAGTATGGAGGTTCCTTTAAAAAACTAAAAAGAGAATTACCATAGGATCCAGCAATCCCACTTCTGGGCATATACCCAGAGAAAACCATAAATCACAAAGACACATTCACCACAATGTTCATTGCAGCACTATTTACAATAGCCAGGTAATGGAAGCAACCTAAATGCCCACAGACAGACGAATGGATAAAGATGTGGTACATATATAAAATGGAATATTACTCAGCCATAAAAAGGAATGAAACTGGGTCATTTGTAGAGAAGTTGATGGATCTAGAGACTGTCATACAGAGTGAAGTAAGTCAGAAAGAGAAAAACAAATATTGTATATTAATGCCTATATGTGGAACCTAGAAAAATGCTACAGATGAACTGGTTTGCAGGGCAGAAATAGAGACACAGAGGTAGAGAACAAACGTATGGACACAAAGTGGGGGAAGCCATGGGGTGGTGTTGGTGGGATGAGTTGGGACATTGGGATTGACCTGTATACATGTCTATGCATAAAATAGATAACTAATAATAACCTAGTGTATAAAAAAATAAATAAAATTAAATTTCAAAAATTTTAAAAATAAAATGTAAAAATAAAACAGAAAAAATGTTCTTCCATTCACACTGATGTATTTATAAGAATGAATTATTTCCATGCTTATATCCATAAATACATAAAAGAGGAATAAAATCTAACTTGAACCAAAAAAGAAAAAAGAAAACTGAACCTAACAGTTATACAGAGGAAAACACTACCAAGGCACTTGCTCCAGTGGTAAACAATTCTGAAATTGGTCAGAGGTGGGGAATCATCTCCCATAGAGCCAGCAGCCCCGCCCGCCCACGCAAGGAGCGTCCTTATTGCAAAGCTGGGGGACCGTGCCGAGGCCTCTGTGAGTAAACGTGAGCTGAGCCCCAGGCCAGCTGCTGCTGAACTGTTCCCACCCTTCCCAGGTGAAACACCTGAATATGTACAAGGGCTTGAAAGCCTAGAGGAAGGGCCGTGGAGCCACACCAGCGACAGCACGCAGGCCACCTTGGTGCCTGCAGGTCAGCCAGGATGGTCCTGGCCACGGGCGCTCTTCTGGAAGCTTTCCATTGCCCTGCCTGAGATACCCCTCCTGTCCCGGCCCCCACTCCTTTTTTTCCTTCCTCACCTCAGCCCGGAGAGATATTCCAGTGGAAGTTATGGGTGACACATCCTCTTCTTTACAGGTGGCAGCCTGGCAACTCCTGCAGAAAGTCCAGCAGAGCCCCACTCACACCGGGCCACCCACAAAGCCGTGGACCCTCACACCCTCCCACCAGCACAGCCCCGAGACTGCTGATGGGGCAGAGAATATGGAGTCAGGCACAGCTGCAGGGGCTATTGTTGCCTGGAGTGCTGTTTATATTGACCTCAACCCAGGCACACCTGGAGAGGGCTTGCCGGCAGGTTCAGGCTGCCCAGGTCAGCTAATCCTCAGCCCTCAGGGAATCACATTGCAGAAAATGGACCTCGCTAAGACAGAATATTCGCCAAGGAAAAGAAGCACACAATGCCATTTGCAGCACCGTAGATGAGTCTAGAGATAATCACGTGACTTGGAGTAAGTCAGAAAGTGAAAGACACATATCATATCATATCACTTATAGGTGTTACCTATAAATTGATACCAGGGCAGATATTTCCACGGAGAAGGGCAATCACAGATTCATTAAACAAACTTATGGTTCACCAAAGGAAAGGTGTGAGGATTGAATTCATTACGATATTGGGGTTAACAGACATATACAAACACAGTAGACATATATAATCACCAAAGACCTACGGAGTACCAAGAGAAGACTACTCAACATTCTGTCATAACGTACATGGGAAAAGGATCCCAGGAAGAACAGACATATGTATATGTGTAAAAGAACCACCTCTTGCACACCTACAACAAGCTAAACGTTGTACTCAAACTTGCTGTAATAAAAAATAAATATTAAATTAAAAACACGAACAAGAAGTAGTGAGACAAACTTGAGGGGCTTTCTCCTGGCACATTCCGTTCTACATTCCAATCTAGAACGCGACTTCCATTGAGGCTCTGCTGCCCTAGTAACCAGATTTGGTAAGGGAGAACTGCTGCCACCTTGTGGCCGTTTCACACAACAGCAGCTTTAATCCCAGCGCTAATGGTCAGTGGATATTCCAAATCATTACAGGCCTGTAAATGACACCTGCCCTGAAAACAAATCCTGGGGTCATATATCGACCAAAAAATTCAAAAGACGTCCATATTTCAAAACGACAGTTTCAAGAGGCATATTTCACGCACATTAGTGTTCTGCTTTTGATTTCTTTCTTTCTTTGTTAAAAAAACGGGAATGGAAAAAGGCAACCCTCAGAATGGGCGAAAACTTTCACAAACGAATCAATGGACCAAGGTTTAATCTCCAATATATATAAACAGCTCATGCAGCTTAATATTAATAAAACAAACAACCCTATACAAAAATGGGCAGAAGATCTAAATAGACGTTTCTTCAAAGAAGACACAGAGATGGCCAAGACGCAGATGAAAAGCTGCTCAACATCACTAATTATTAGAGAAATGCAAATCAAAACTACAATGAGGTAAGACCTCACACCTGTTAGAATCGGCATCATCAGATAATCTACAAACAACAAATTCTGGGGAGGGTGTGGACAAAAGGAACCCTCTTCCGCTATTGGTGGGAATGTAAATTGATACAGTCACTATGGAGAACAGTATGGAGGTTCCTTTAAAAAACTAAAAAGAGAATTACCATAGGATCCAGCAATCCCACTTCTGGGCATATACCCAGAGAAAACCATAAATCACAAAGACACATTCACCACAATGTTCATTGCAGCACTATTTACAATAGCCAGGTAATGGAAGCAACCTAAATGCCCACAGACAGACGAATGGATAAAGATGTGGTACATATATAAAATGGAATATTACTCAGCCATAAAAAGGAATGAAACTGGGTCATTTGTAGAGAAGTTGAAGGATCTAGAGACTGTCATACAGAGTGAAGTAAGTCAGAAAGAGAAAAACAAATATTGTATATTAATGCCTATATGTGGAACCTAGAAAAATGCTACAGATGAACTGGTTTGCAGGGCAGAAATAGAGACACAGAGGTAGAGAACAAACGTATGGACACAAAGTGGGGGAAGCCATGGGGTGGTGTTGGTGGGATGAGTTGGGACATTGGGATTGACCTGTATACATGTCTATGCATAAAATAGATAACTAATAATAACCTAGTGTATAAAAAAATAAATAAAATTAAATTTCAAAAATTTTAAAAATAAAATGTAAAAATAAAACAGAAAAAATGTTCTTCCATTCACACTGATGTATTTATAAGAATGAATTATTTCCATGCTTATATCCATAAATACATAAAAGAGGAATAAAATCTAACTTGAACCAAAAAAGAAAAAAGAAAACTGAACCTAACAGTTATACAGAGGAAAACACTACCAAGGCACTTGCTCCAGTGGTAAACAATTCTGAAATTGGTCAGAGGTGGGGAATCATCTCCCATAGAGCCAGCAGCCCCGCCCGCCCACGCAAGGAGCGTCCTTATTGCAAAGCTGGGGGACCGTGCCGAGGCCTCTGTGAGTAAACGTGAGCTGAGCCCCAGGCCAGCTGCTGCTGAACTGTTCCCACCCTTCCCAGGTGAAACACCTGAATATGTACAAGGGCTTGAAAGCCTAGAGGAAGGGCCGTGGAGCCACACCAGCGACAGCACGCAGGCCACCTTGGTGCCTGCAGGTCAGCCAGGATGGTCCTGGCCACGGGCGCTCTTCTGGAAGCTTTCCATTGCCCTGCCTGAGATACCCCTCCTGTCCCGGCCCCCACTCCTTTTTTTCCTTCCTCACCTCAGCCCGGAGAGATATTCCAGTGGAAGTTATGGGTGACACATCCTCTTCTTTACAGGTGGCAGCCTGGCAACTCCTGCAGAAAGTCCAGCAGAGCCCCACTCACACCGGGCCACCCACAAAGCCGTGGACCCTCACACCCTCCCACCAGCACAGCCCCGAGACTGCTGATGGGGCAGAGAATATGGAGTCAGGCACAGCTGCAGGGGCTATTGTTGCCTGGAGTGCTGTTTATATTGACCTCAACCCAGGCACACCTGGAGAGGGCTTGCCGGCAGGTTCAGGCTGCCCAGGTCAGCTAATCCTCAGCCCTCAGGGAATCACATTGCAGAAAATGGACCTCGCTAAGACAGAATATTCGCCAAGGAAAAGAAGCACACAATGCCATTTGCAGCACCGTAGATGAGTCTAGAGATAATCACGTGACTTGGAGTAAGTCAGAAAGTGAAAGACACATATCATATCATATCACTTATAGGTGTTACCTATAAATTGATACCAGGGCAGATATTTCCACGGAGAAGGGCAATCACAGATTCATTAAACAAACTTATGGTTCACCAAAGGAAAGGTGTGAGGATTGAATTCATTACGATATTGGGGTTAACAGACATATACAAACACAGTAGACATATATAATCACCAAAGACCTACGGAGTACCAAGAGAAGACTACTCAACATTCTGTCATAACGTACATGGGAAAAGGATCCCAGGAAGAACAGACATATGTATATGTGTAAAAGAACCACCTCTTGCACACCTACAACAAGCTAAACGTTGTACTCAAACTTGCTGTAATAAAAAATAAATATTAAATTAAAAACACGAACAAGAAGTAGTGAGACAAACTTGAGGGGCTTTCTCCTGGCACATTCCGTTCTACATTCCAATCTAGAACGCGACTTCCATTGAGGCTCTGCTGCCCTAGTAACCAGATTTGGTAAGGGAGAACTGCTGCCACCTTGTGGCCGTTTCACACAACAGCAGCTTTAATCCCAGCGCTAATGGTCAGTGGATATTCCAAATCATTACAGGCCTGTAAATGACACCTGCCCTGAAAACAAATCCTGGGGTCATATATCGACCAAAAAATTCAAAAGACGTCCATATTTCAAAACGACAGTTTCAAGAGGCATATTTCACGCACATTAGTGTTCTGCTTTTGATTTCTTTCTTTCTTTGTTAAAAAAACGGGAATGGAAAAAGGCAACCCTCAGAATGGGCGAAAACTTTCACAAACGAATCAATGGACCAAGGTTTAATCTCCAATATATATAAACAGCTCATGCAGCTTAATATTAATAAAACAAACAACCCTATACAAAATTGGGCAGAAGATCTAAATAGACGTTTCTTCAAAGAAGACACAGAGATGGCCAAGACGCAGATGAAAAGCTGCTCAACATCACTAATTATTAGAGAAATGCAAATCAAAACTACAATGAGGTAAGACCTCACACCTGTTAGAATCGGCATCATCAGATAATCTACAAACAACAAATTCTGGGGAGGGTGTGGACAAAAGGAACCCTCTTCCGCTATTGGTGGGAATGTAAATTGATACAGTCACTATGGAGAACAGTATGGAGGTTCCTTTAAAAAACTAAAAAGAGAATTACCATAGGATCCAGCAATCCCACTTCTGGGCATATACCCAGAGAAAACCATAAATCACAAAGACACATTCACCACAATGTTCATTGCAGCACTATTTACAATAGCCAGGTAATGGAAGCAACCTAAATGCCCACAGACAGACGAATGGATAAAGATGTGGTACATATATAAAATGGAATATTACTCAGCCATAAAAAGGAATGAAACTGGGTCATTTGTAGAGAAGTTGATGGATCTAGAGACTGTCATACAGAGTGAAGTAAGTCAGAAAGAGAAAAACAAATATTGTATATTAATGCCTATATGTGGAACCTAGAAAAATGCTACAGATGAACTGGTTTGCAGGGCAGAAATAGAGACACAGAGGTAGAGAACAAACGTATGGACACAAAGTGGGGGAAGCCATGGGGTGGTGTTGGTGGGATGAGTTGGGACATTGGGATTGACCTGTATACATGTCTATGCATAAAATAGATAACTAATAATAACCTAGTGTATAAAAAAATAAATAAAATTAAATTTCAAAAATTTTAAAAATAAAATGTAAAAATAAAACAGAAAAAATGTTCTTCCATTCAAACTGATGTATTTATAAGAATGAATTATTTCCATGCTTATATCCATAAATACATAAAAGAGGAATAAAATCTAACTTGAACCAAAAAAGAAAAAAGAAAACTGAACCTAACAGTTATACAGAGGAAAACACTACCAAGGCACTTGCTCCAGTGGTAAACAATTCTGAAATTGGTCAGAGGTGGGGAATCATCTCCCATAGAGCCAGCAGCCCCGCCCGCCCACGCAAGGAGCGTCCTTATTGCAAAGCTGGGGGACCGTGCCGAGGCCTCTGTGAGTAAACGTGACCTGAGCCCCAGGCCAGCTGCTGCTGAACTGTTCCCACCCTTCCCAGGTGAAACACCTGAATATGTACAAGGGCTTGAAAGCCTAGAGGAAGGGCCGTGGAGCCACACCCGCGACAGCACGCAGGCCACCTTGGTGCCTGCAGGTCAGCCAGGATGGTCCTGGCCACGGGCGCTCTTCTGGAAGCTTTCCATTGCCCTGCCTGAGATACCCCTCCTGTCCCGGCCCCCACTCCTTTTTTTCCTTCCTCACCTCAGCCCGGAGAGATATTCCAGTGGAAGTTATGGGTGACACATCCTCTTCTTTACAGGTGGCAGCCTGGCAACTCCTGCAGAAAGTCCAGCAGAGCCCCACTCACACCGGGCCACCCACAAAGCCGTGGACCCTCACACCCTCCCACCAGCACAGCCCCGAGACTGCTGACGGGGCAGAGAATATGGAGTCAGGCACAGCTGCAGGGGCTATTGTTGCCTGGAGTGCTGTTTATATTGACCTCAACCCAGGCACACCTGGAGAGGGCTTGCCGGCAGGTTCAGGCTGCCCAGGTCAGCTAATCCTCAGCCCTCAGGGAATCACATTGCAGAAAATGGACCTCGCTAAGACAGAATATTCGCCAAGGAAAAGAAGCACACAATGCCATTTGCAGCACCGTAGATGAGTCTAGAGATAATCACGTGACTTGGAGTAAGTCAGAAAGTGAAAGACACATATCATATCATATCACTTATAGGTGTTACCTATAAATTGATACCAGGGCAGATATTTCCACGGAGAAGGGCAATCACAGATTCATTAAACAAACTTATGGTTCACCAAAGGAAAGGTGTGAGGATTGAATTCATTACGATATTGGGGTTAACAGACATATACAAACACAGTAGACATATATAATCACCAAAGACCTACGGAGTACCAAGAGAAGACTACTCAACATTCTGTCATAACGTACATGGGAAAAGGATCCCAGGAAGAACAGACATATGTATATGTGTAAAAGAACCACCTCTTGCACACCTACAACAAGCTAAACGTTGTACTCAAACTTGCTGTAATAAAAAATAAATATTAAATTAAAAACACGAACAAGAAGTAGTGAGACAAACTTGAGGGGCTTTCTCCTGGCACATTCCGTTCTACATTCCAATCTAGAACGCGACTTCCATTGAGGCTCTGCTGCCCTAGTAACCAGATTTGGTAAGGGAGAACTGCTGCCACCTTGTGGCCGTTTCACACAACAGCAGCTTTAATCCCAGCGCTAATGGTCAGTGGATATTCCAAATCATTACAGGCCTGTAAATGACACCTGCCCTGAAAACAAATCCTGGGGTCATATATCGACCAAAAAATTCAAAAGACGTCCATATTTCAAAACGACAGTTTCAAGAGGCATATTTCACGCACATTAGTGTTCTGCTTTTGATTTCTTTCTTTCTTTGTTAAAAAAACGGGAATGGAAAAAGGCAACCCTCAGAATGGGCGAAAACTTTCACAAACGAATCAATGGACCAAGGTTTAATCTCCAATATATATAAACAGCTCATGCAGCTTAATATTAATAAAACAAACAACCCTATACAAAATTGGGCAGAAGATCTAAATAGACGTTTCTTCAAAGAAGACACAGAGATGGCCAAGACGCAGATGAAAAGCTGCTCAACATCACTAATTATTAGAGAAATGCAAATCAAAACTACAATGAGGTAAGACCTCACACCTGTTAGAATCGGCATCATCAGATAATCTACAAACAACAAATTCTGGGGAGGGTGTGGACAAAAGGAACCCTCTTCCGCTATTGGTGGGAATGTAAATTGATACAGTCACTATGGAGAACAGTATGGAGGTTCCTTTAAAAAACTAAAAAGAGAATTACCATAGGATCCAGCAATCCCACTTCTGGGCATATACCCAGAGAAAACCATAAATCACAAAGACACATTCACCACAATGTTCATTGCAGCACTATTTACAATAGCCAGGTAATGGAAGCAACCTAAATGCCCACAGACAGACGAATGGATAAAGATGTGGTACATATATAAAATGGAATATTACTCAGCCATAAAAAGGAATGAAACTGGGTCATTTGTAGAGAAGTTGATGGATCTAGAGACTGTCATACAGAGTGAAGTAAGTCAGAAAGAGAAAAACAAATATTGTATATTAATGCCTATATGTGGAACCTAGAAAAATGCTACAGATGAACTGGTTTGCAGGGCAGAAATAGAGACACAGAGGTAGAGAACAAACGTATGGACACAAAGTGGGGGAAGCCATGGGGTGGTGTTGGTGGGATGAGTTGGGACATTGGGATTGACCTGTATACATGTCTATGCATAAAATAGATAACTAATAATAACCTAGTGTATAAAAAAATAAATAAAATTAAATTTCAAAAATTTTAAAAATAAAATGTAAAAATAAAACAGAAAAAATGTTCTTCCATTCACACTGATGTATTTATAAGAATGAATTATTTCCATGCTTATATCCATAAATACATAAAAGAGGAATAAAATCTAACTTGAACCAAAAAAGAAAAAAGAAAACTGAACCTAACAGTTATACAGAGGAAAACACTACCAAGGCACTTGCTCCAGTGGTAAACAATTCTGAAATTGGTCAGAGGTGGGGAATCATCTCCCATAGAGCCAGCAGCCCCGCCCGCCCACGCAAGGAGCGTCCTTATTGCAAAGCTGGGGGACCGTGCCGAGGCCTCTGTGAGTAAACGTGAGCTGAGCCCCAGGCCAGCTGCTGCTGAACTGTTCCCACCCTTCCCAGGTGAAACACCTGAATATGTACAAGGGCTTGAAAGCCTAGAGGAAGGGCCGTGGAGCCACACCAGCGACAGCACGCAGGCCACCTTGGTGCCTGCAGGTCAGCCAGGATGGTCCTGGCCACGGGCGCTCTTCTGGAAGCTTTCCATTGCCCTGCCTGAGATACCCCTCCTGTCCCGGCCCCCACTCCTTTTTTTCCTTCCTCACCTCAGCCCGGAGAGATATTCCAGTGGAAGTTATGGGTGACACATCCTCTTCTTTACAGGTGGCAGCCTGGCAACTCCTGCAGAAAGTCCAGCAGAGCCCCACTCACACCGGGCCACCCACAAAGCCGTGGACCCTCACACCCTCCCACCAGCACAGCCCCGAGACTGCTGATGGGGCAGAGAATATGGAGTCAGGCACAGCTGCAGGGGCTATTGTTGCCTGGAGTGCTGTTTATATTGACCTCAACCCAGGCACACCTGGAGAGGGCTTGCCGGCAGGTTCAGGCTGCCCAGGTCAGCTAATCCTCAGCCCTCAGGGAATCACATTGCAGAAAATGGACCTCGCTAAGACAGAATATTCGCCAAGGAAAAGAAGCACACAATGCCATTTGCAGCACCGTAGATGAGTCTAGAGATAATCACGTGACTTGGAGTAAGTCAGAAAGTGAAAGACACATATCATATCATATCACTTATAGGTGTTACCTATAAATTGATACCAGGGCAGATATTTCCACGGAGAAGGGCAATCACAGATTCATTAAACAAACTTATGGTTCACCAAAGGAAAGGTGTGAGGATTGAATTCATTACGATATTGGGGTTAACAGACATATACAAACACAGTAGACATATATAATCACCAAAGACCTACGGAGTACCAAGAGAAGACTACTCAACATTCTGTCATAACGTACATGGGAAAAGGATCCCAGGAAGAACAGACATATGTATATGTGTAAAAGAACCACCTCTTGCACACCTACAACAAGCTAAACGTTGTACTCAAACTTGCTGTAATAAAAAATAAATATTAAATTAAAAACACGAACAAGAAGTAGTGAGACAAACTTGAGGGGCTTTCTCCTGGCACATTCCGTTCTACATTCCAATCTAGAAGGCGACTTCCATTGAGGCTCTGCTGCCCTAGTAACCAGATTTGGTAAGGGAGAACTGCTGCCACCTTGTGGCCGTTTCACACAACAGCAGCTTTAATCCCAGCGCTAATGGTCAGTGGATATTCCAAATCATTACAGGCCTGTAAATGACACCTGCCCTGAAAACAAATCCTGGGGTCATATATCGACCAAAAAATTCAAAAGACGTCCATATTTCAAAACGACAGTTTCAAGAGGCATATTTCACGCACATTAGTGTTCTGATTCTTTTGCTTGCTTTCTTTCTTTGTTAAAAATACGGGAATGGAAAAAGGCAACCCTCAGAATGGGCGAAAACTTTCACAAACGAATCAATGGACCAAGGTTTAATCTCCAATATATATAAACAGCTCATGCAGCTTAATATTAATAAAACAAACAACCCTATACAAAAATGGGCAGAAGATCTAAATAGACGTTTCTTCAAAGAAGACACCGAGATGGCCAAGACGCAGATGAAAAGCTGCTCAACATCACTAATTATTAGAGAAATGCAAATCAAAACTACAATGAGGTAAGACCTCACACCTGTTAGAATCGGCATCATCAGATAATCTACAAACAACAAATTCTGGGGAGGGTGTGGACAAAAGGAACCCTCTTCCGCTATTGGTGGGAATGTAAATTGATACAGTCACTATGGAGAACAGTATGGAGGTTCCTTTAAAAAACTAAAAAGAGAATTACCATAGGATCCAGCAATCCCACTTCTGGGCATA